>NC_087201.1:85264793-85272293 GCF_015104395.2 Macrobrachium nipponense
AGCCTGATCATCTATCATCACAAATCATTTTTATCTTCTTGAAATCTACAATTAAAACACTTACCTTTTTCTCCTCCTCCTTCTCTGCCTTCTGCTCTTCCTTCTTCTCCTTGAGGGCCTTGACTAGTTTCCATTTACTGCCTGGTCCTCCCGAAAGACCTTTTAATTTGGCAGGGGTTGACTTGATACTATCAGTGGTTCCTGATTCCCCATCATCACCTTCAACCGTGATTTCAGGCTTTTTATCTCCCTCTCCATCTGATATTTCAGTTTTGGATTCTTCATCAAACGTTTCAGTGTCTGCTGCTGGTTCTGGTAATTCAGCTGTTTCATCTGTTTCGGCTTCAGCTTCACTAGGTGCAATTGGTTCGGTACTTTCAGAAGGTAAGTGTGATGGGCATCTTCCGTGGGAATAACTGATTGGTCTTGGGTGCTGGGTGGAGATGGTACAGATACAGAATCTCCCATACGAGAATCTATTTCAGCTTCATAGGTTAAATCATCTGTTAACTGAGATACAGTTTCGGTCACAAATGTTTGTGGCTGGAGTACAGTTTCACTAGCTATGGGCTTTGCTTCCTCAACTGGGGGTACAGGTAGAATGCGTCGTGGAGGAGTTACTTGTTCAGGGGGAGGCTGCACTTTGGAAGTGACTGTTGGTGCTGTGCTATCATCATCATCATCATCATCTTCCAAATCTTCTTCTGGAGAGTCTGGCCCTGAGGTTTCTCCTGAAGATCCCTCATCATCAGAATCTGCTCTAGCTCTCATGACAGGTTGTGAAGGCTTAGTCTTAGCAGGCTCCTCAAACAAACTGCGGGCATCCCTCCTTCCATCACCACTGCACAATGAGAATATCGCACTTTCTTGAGATGCCTGTGTATCTTGAGATTCTGAATATCGCAAGGAACTCTGTCTACTGTCTCCTGTTCCCGAAAAGAAGGCGGATTCATTTGATTTTATGCTTGACAATGTGTCATCAGTGTCATGAGAGATACGTGATAAGGAACTAGTATCGAATACAGATGGCTGAGTGGAGGGAATAGCAGCAGTATTCACAGCTGGTGGCTGCTCAGATTCTTGAGCCAAAGGTTCAATTGCTTGCACACGACCTTGCAGTTCACATAAGACAACGTTCATGCAATTACGGACATGATCATCTGGATGCATTGGATAGCATTCTTCTAGTTCTGGTTCTCGCCACTGATCAGCCTCCATTCGTTCTAGCTTTCGTAACTCATATCGATACCATTCATCATCAGAGTCAATTGAATCTTCGGTGCTCTGACGTCTAGATGAACCACGAGATAAACGAAAGCTCCTCACAGAGCGATTGTCATCGTCCTCCGAGTGTGTCCTGGCTGAAGGTGGAATTAATCTGTCTCGTAAGGATTCGGGCGGGGAACGCCTGGTGGAATCTCGGCCACGTACCGATACAATCTCAACTCCATGGGATTCACTGACAGACGTGTCACTGTCGCCCGCCTCCCCGGACACACTTATATCTATATTCTTGTTGATAATGGATTGCTGTAGAAGGGCAGCAGCAGCTGGGACGACATCAAATGTTGGGGACACTGATGCTACTTCAGACTTTTCAATAGGGGCGGGCGCTTCCCCGTTTTTTTGTTGCAAATATGCAACATTACTGGGAAAGTTTGGATCATAGTAATTCATTGAAGTAAGAGGGGAAGAAGTTTGTAAGGGAGTGGAGTGCTGGGGAATTTGGGGAAAGGGTTGTTGAGCCTGGCCAGGAAAGGGTTGGGCATCACGAGGGAGTTGTGGGGCATTATAAGTCGGTGCTGGGGGACAAGAACCACCAACGGGAAGGGTCACCTGGCCGCTCAAGGGAAAATTTACATTCGGTGGAATGTTGGCATCTTTTAAATATGAATAACCTGCATTTTGATCTTCCACTTCAGTGTCTCGTGTAAGATCAGTTATATTATTATTGCCTTGCTGTATTTCACTTGATGCAACATTATCCTTTTGGGGAAGCATATCCTTTTCAGCTATTTCTGAAGAGAGAGGAGCTCCTGGCCCAACCGGAGGGCGATCAGATAATGGCTGTGACTGCAAATCTCCAGGTGGTAAAGGACTCAGCAGCTGATGGTTGCTGGGTGGACGAGAGCCACTGTCAGAACCACTGCTACTTGCACGTGTTGCTTCTTCTGATCCACTCTGATCATCAGAATGTGCAGAAGAGGAATGTCGCTGACGATACTTTCCTAAGGCTCGGGAGACAGCAAACTCTCGCCTGCCTCCTACACGAGAGGAGCCTGATGGTTGCTTTGACTCTGCCTCTTTTTCTCGGCTGTCAGAGCGCTTTAATTCTCCAACTGTTTGAAATATTGTCTCTGGATCTTGTGAACTTGCTGTATCTTCTGCTGTGTCCGTCTGAGGTTCTTCCAGTTTTGTTTGTTCAGGAATAACCCCAGGTGCAGAAATATTTTCCTTACTACTTGACGTGGAACTATATTTTTTTGTTTGTTTCATTGTTCGGGAAAAGTGCATCGGCTGGAGTGGTTGTGTCTGATAAAAGACTACTATTATCACTATCATCATCCCATATTGTGCGCCGAGGTATGGGTCGACTGATGGTAAGTTCCATGTCAGACTGCTCAGAGTCTGATAAAGACCTTAGAGATAAACTACTACCCCGTCTTCGAGTCTTCTGAAGGAAACCAGACATAGTGGAAATTAGAGAATTACGTTTTTTCTCCTTTCTTCTTCCTAATGTAGTTGACTGATACTCTTTGTGCCTCTGTTCATCTTCATGCATTGGACGAGATGGGAGACTATGAGACCTTGAACGCTTTCCCATTATATCAATACTAGGAATAATTTTTGTCATAGAATTCAGAGCAGACTTTACACTTGCACCCCTTCTTAATTTCTTTTTGTCTTCTTGCTTTAATCCTCTGGCTGTTTTGACAGGAACAGTGTCCTGAGTTATAGAAATGTATCCTGCTTGTGAAACTAAAACATTACTAGTCTCATAATAAGTTTGAGAGGGCTGTGCTTCTTGTACCAGCTGTCTATGCTGTTCTTGGACATTCTGAGGACTATACCTCTTTAAATTAAGCTCTAAATTCACTTGCCTATCAGTTTTTGCATCAGTCCATTGTAACTGCCTCATAAATTCGACACTAGTAGTGGTTACAGCCTGAGTATGCCGTCGAGTATCATGATAGCGATCATAGCGACTTCGTGAGCGAGCAGCCGGAGTTGGTTGAGGTGGTGGTGGCGGTTCATGGGCAGCAGTATTCAAGATATTTTCCATATTACGTAGAGATCCTGACAAATCTTCATTTTTTAATAAAGGAGATTCTGAAACACTTGCAATAGGCCGGTACCTATCTTTTGGTGGGTAAGTATTCATATATGAATCAGGAGAGTCATATGGGGTTTCCCTCATCATGAGTTGGGTTGGATCATAACTATATGGCTGCTTATAACGTGAAGAGCTTCCTCCCTTCAAACTGTCTTCCATTGGCACATACCTACTAACTATATGTGATGAAGAAGTTGATGGTGGGCCATAAGAGTGACTCTGATTATAGTTTGGCTGATACTTATACTTCATCCCATCTTTGCCCCCTGGACCTGATGATGGATAGAAACTGGAACTTGATGAGTAAGATGATATAGAATCTGAGCTATCAGCCCCAAAGCTGTGTCTGGCTTCAGCCCTTCCTGCATCAAGCTCAGCTAAATGATCAAACCTACGAGTATTTTGGCCAATGAACTTTAACTCCCCAGCTGCATTTAGGTAAGCTGGAGTTGTGTACTTTGGTTCGTTGATGTATGGGGAGGTGTGATACTGTTGCTTGCCCTGATACGTTACATCCATGTTTGGGGACACTGAAAGGCTTGAGGGATACGTATCAGCAAGTGAAGTGTTTGTCAAAAGTGAAGAAGAAGCTACACTGGATCTAGACCCTGTATAATAATGAGAATAAGTACTTGAGGTAGGGGCTGGAGGAGGTGGAGGAGCAGAGGAACTCATAAACATATCTTCAAGAAAAATATCTTCTGCTTTGCTCTTACTGACTCTTGTAATGGGATCTGCAGTGATCGCATATATGCTATATGTACTAAATGATGGATCTTCAAAATTGTTTACTTGGCGTGCCTTTGAACCAGTTCTTCTTGGACTAAGGGTGAGGTAGCCTGAAGGAATACTGGATGAAGAGCCAGCACTAGAAGCTTTAGGTGGAAGAGATGACATGTATGATATGCGCTGGTCTGCCTTTTCAGCAGATAGGGCCGTATTGACTATGTCAGGCTTTGAGGTTGATATGTGTAAAAAAGAACTCGTTGTGACTGGGTGACTAGACTCTTCAAGAATTGGAGGTGCAGAGCTGAACATCTTCGATTCTCTGGATAAACTGTCTCCCAGAGAACTAAACTTGAACTGATCACTCAATGATGTCGATAAAGATGTTGAAGGAAAGCTCAGATGTGCTGATGTCGTTGTAACAGAGACTAGCATACCAGCAGAGGTAGCGGACGGTAAATGCAGATCTTCGAATCTTTCAGTGCGTTCACTCCTATAAGGAGATGCTCTTCTTCCTGGTCTAGGACTGGTCGGACTCTTTTCGATGCTTGAAGATGTGCTCATACTACTGCTGAGTGTTGATATTCCAGAATCATATTTGCCTATTTCTGAGTAACGAATAGGAGAAGGACTTTTTAGAGTTTTGGGTGATTTTGGACTCTTCGGACTTTTCGGACTTTTTGGGCTCATGAGACGTGGTGTAGCTCGAGGACTGTGTCCATGATCTTTAGATGGCATAAAGGAAGGTGTTGCTGGCCTCTTTGATGAGGATGACTCAAGGTTAGTGGGAGTAAGGGAAGTTTTCTTGGTTCTTCCTAATTCCTTTGGGCTCCCTGAGCGTGGGGAATTTATGTAACCATCTTGACGTGTTCTTGAAGCACCAAAAGGTGATGATGATCTGACCTTTTCACTAGAAGCAGTAAAAAATGTAGGAGATGATGAACCAATAGCTTTATCTCCACTGATGAGAGGGTCTGGTGTTTTTCTTCCCATAAGTCCAAAGTCTGACATTCCCAAGTTATCCTTCCCTGTCACTGAAGTAGTGTCTGGCATACTGAGAGGTGAAGGGCCTATAGTGTGAAGATCTCTTGTATGTCTTGGTGAACCAACTACAGAACCTGAAGCTTTCAAACCTAATGCTGCTGCAATTTCTGAATCTGTTGCATTACTATCAGTTGACAATTGTGAGTTTGGTCTACTTCTCTGAGGTTCAGAAGTTCTTGGGCTGAAAGTCCAGTCTTCTAAGTTAGAATCTAAATACAGCTGACGTAATTTTTCATCAACAACTGATTCTGCCATCTTATTATCTAGTGCCTGAGTGACAGGAGCTGCCGAAGCACCTTCAGGTTTGGTAGGGGGCCGAGGGGAACCAGTAGTTGGAGAACCTAATTTAGGAGAGGCTATCAAGCGTTCACGGAGATCCCTCAGATTCTGAGAGTCTTTCAGCAACTTTGCACTAAGAGCATCTAGTTCCTGAAGTTTTCCAAGGGCTACTTTGTCTAATGTGGTAAACTTTCTCAGCTCTTGAAGATCCTGCTCACTGATGCATATGCTCTGTCCTCTGTAGTCCTTGTAGTCATCAGCAGTAAACACTTCATCCTTTTCATTCTCCTTTTCCCTTTCCTTCTCCTTTTTTCTTGCATCAGATGAGTCTGATTCCTTCTCAGTTTCATCCAAGTCCCAAATTCTGGCAAGCTCTTGGTCAGTTGATTCTGATACTTGAGAGAGGTTGTCACGATGAGCATTATTCAGGGACCTATAAAAAGCTTCATCAGGAAGCCTGTTCTCTGAATTTTCATCAGTTGGAGCAGCAGGAGCAGCAGTAACAGTGGCAGCAGCAACTGCAGCTGCAGAAGTTGTTTCTGCAGGAAGAGCAGGTTCTTCTTTCTCTGCTAAAAGAGCCTGTAAATCAAAGGCTGTATAAAATTCCAAGAGTTGGGCAATGACTGCTTGCTGTTCGTACAAGAGTATTTCCAACTTCTCTAGCCGCTCCCACATCTTAACATATTCCTGAGACAACATGTCCAGAGCACGCCAAGCATACCGTAGCTCAGTCTCCAAGACATTGAGCCGTGTGCCAAGTCGTTCCATGTAATCCCCCAGGAGCGTCTCCATACTGGCTAGGTATGACCCGGCACCTACACTTGTACCAAGCCCAGCCCCAGACCCACCCAGGGCTGACTTAATGCCCTTGATGCTGTCCATGGTCTTCCTCCTGGCAAGTTACAGTGTTGGCCCTGACCTAGGTGAGCCCAGGTCACGATGGGGCGCCTCGAAGACACGCCACCTGGCCACACATGCCATGGAGACCACACCTTCACCGATGAAACGCGTGACACTTATAGAAATTACATAGTGCTAAGTCTTTAAGCATAGCTACTAAGCCATCACTAATAGTTTTAAACTTTACTACGAAGAAATTTCAACCAAACATGTCTATCAAGTTTACTGTTCTCTTTCAGAATACTAAAACCTATTCGGAAGAAACAAAAGCACATTATGTAACTCCAAAAGCACATGAGGTAACAAGTCCATTATCAATACACGTACAACTGAGAGGGTTTTGATGTGGTTTATCTGGTTCACCAAAATTGGTTTATTTGATTTTTAAAATGTAAAAAAATGTGGAATCTATATATCTTACTAAACCTCCCCATACGACACGAAGGATACCAATTAAGCGATGGTGTGACCTGGGGATAGAAATAATAACTGTTAAAGGACCTGTTCTAAAACGGAGAGCCATAGAAGCATGTTCAGGAGTTTTGGTAATCAAGAACAACATACTCTTACCTTCCGAAACCCTCATTTATTGGGAGTGGACTAATCTCTAAAAAGTTAGGCGCAATGTTTGAAAAAAAAAAAAAAAAAATAGACGACTACCTGTATACAGCTGTTATGAAAACTCTTTGCGAATGCAGTTTATTACATGCTACTGAGAAATGAGCTGCAACACCAAGCAAGAAATTTTCAAACTGATTTATGAAGTATTTGCTTTCCTCTTTACCCAATAGAAAACTGTTACACTTGTCCATATGTTCAAAAACTATCTACCGCTATATATTATATTTATAATTCCACGAACGTAAGCGTGCACACACACGAAATATACAAGTACATATATTATAAAACGAGAGAGGAGAAAAAGACTTCAAATTAAGAATAAGTATCAAATTTACTGACGAGGTTTACAATTGCGCAAAGAAATTTCAATTTAATTTCGTCAATTATATATATATATATAATATATATATAAAAATATATTATATATATATATATATATATATGTA
Source organism: Macrobrachium nipponense (assembly GCF_015104395.2). Classification (NCBI taxonomy): domain Eukaryota; kingdom Metazoa; phylum Arthropoda; class Malacostraca; order Decapoda; family Palaemonidae; genus Macrobrachium; species Macrobrachium nipponense. The sequence continues at coordinate 85,272,144 of NC_087201.1, forward strand.
TATAAATAGTTATATCATATTTGTTATATATTATCTTATACACACACCACACACACACACACCACACACACACACACACACACACACACATATATATATATATTAAATTATATATCATATAGTATATCTATATATATAGAATATATATAT
>NC_087201.1:85287293-85297293 GCF_015104395.2 Macrobrachium nipponense
TTACATGAATTTCCCTTGCACATCTGACGCACATGTCATTGACGGAGTCATCTGAGGTTCAAGTCATCATGTTTCAACTTAGCAAAATAATAATAATAATAATAATAATAAGAACCGATTCATATCTACCTCTGTTATTGTTTTGTGCTCAGCCCAGGGATGATCGCTATTGAATGACACAGCAACACTTCGGTTTAAACCGTTCCTAGCTGAAGTGAGATGATCAACGTTCACTGCTATTCATTATGCATTGTGGAGGAGATGCCCCTATGACTTAGGCTACAATAAATTGGGTCCATTTATCATTGGTACATAGGATACTTTCTTGTCAAATATCATGAAGACCTAATAATAATAAATAATAATAATCAATAATAATATTATCCGAGTGGATCATTATTGTTTGTCCGTCCGGGTGGTTGGGGGTAGGTCGGGGATCGGGAGGGTAGGGGAAACGTGACGAGCAGCGCCCCGTTCCAGCGCAGCTTAGTGCGCGTCATTAAGCTCGTAATAATAGTAATAATAATGTCTCAAAACTTTGCAATATTTTATATATTTTAACTACACTACAAATGAACTCACTCGAGAGACTGAGGAATTGCAATACAAACTCAACGGTGTTCAGGCAGTTAATTATTTTAAACGACAAATAATAATAATAAGAATATAATAATAATAAAATAATAATAATAATAATAATAATAATAATAATAATGATAAAAATAATAAATAAGAAATTTCACTTTAGGGATGGTGAAGTTTAATAACGATAATAATAGAAAGTTTAAGAAATACTGAGGCACTGAACAACTTGAAATAATTTCCGCCTAAACTTACATTGGACCCTGAGAAATATGTAGACAAATGATAAAAAAAGAAAAAAAACCACATACACACACAAACGCGCGCGCGCGTACTTGATTTAGCAACACGAAGCTCGGGAAGTGGTAAGAGAGAGAAGGGAAGTTCTCAGACGACGTTCGACACGAAAGAAAGCCATTAAGCCAATATGAATCGATGATTTCCAAAGTCGATTCGATTCAGTAGTAGGTAACTCCCACCCAATGGCCACTATGCCACGGTTGACAGGTAGCCATTAAATGCCGGATATCTCGGTTAAATCCTTACATTAAAGGAATGAATCACCATGGAGAAGAATTCCTTTTCTACATATAACGAATCATCACTATGACGGATAGTTCCTTCACTATAATGAACCATCCCACCACTACATAATGAACCACCCCACAATCATTTGTGAATCCCTCCCTCCACTAAAGTGGGTCATTCTCTCTACTTTGATGAGTAATTCCCCAAGCCTTCATTAATCATTCCCTTCAGTATAACAAACCAGACTTACAATATAATAAATCCTCAGCTATACCGTAATAAATCACCCTCTTCAGAGCATTAATTCAATCCATAGAGGTTCATAAATAACCTCATATGGAACTTACACTGGTCATGATGAGCGCTCAGCGGGATAAATGAACAAATAATCACTTAACCTTATATATAACGTTATTTTTTTTTTTAATATTTTGTTCCCATTATAGGCAGTGAAAACATATTTTCTTACGAAACTTGTCAAGATTCTATATTGCAAAAGCTAATATTTTTGATTAAATATGGAATAGGTGGTGACTCGAGTTATTAATACACGGAACAATCTATTTACCAGGCCAGACGACTGATAACCAATTATTTATGTATCATAAGAAAATTAATAAAAAAATGACAGAATTTGAAGAAAAGCAAAACTGCAAAGGAGCAAAGTCCTGGCAACGAGTCTCCAGTACAAACTAAGCATTGAAACAATCACCATAAAAGTTGGTGTTTGGGTGAGGTCGCAGGCAGGGGGTAGGGCAGTAATAGGGGTGGGGGGGAAGGGGAAGAGGAGAGAGAAGGAGAAGGAATAAAAAGGAAGACATAAACCTGGTTATGTATCAGAGGTAATCTTTTATCCGGACGAGAGGCGCTGCGTGGGATGTACATCAAACAGCTATATATTGGTGTTATTTCGTCGCTTATGCCAATAAAATGCAAATGACCATAGCCAAAAGTGAAAGGCTCCTCCGGACGGGTAAGGGACGGGTGGGATCGCTCCACTTTTATGGGTTCCATTTTGCATTATTTGGGGATTCATACTCGATTCCCGAATAACTTCCCCATTTTTGTCGCAAGTGTGGAAATTGATCCTTCTTCGCACACCCTACCATGATTTTTTTTTTCAAATAAAGCTATTTTAACTTCACACTTACGGTAAACCCAGCGCAAACTTATACTTGGGGAGAACTTTAAAATGAAAAGAGCTTACCAGATTAAACACTAATTATCATAATAACTAAGTACTCACAGCACCAGAGGGAGTCCCACGTTCCCAAGATTCTAATAATATAGGACTTTCATTCCCAGTAGTAAGCACGCAAAAAGAAACTTTGTTTTGCCCGTAAAATTGCATAAGGTTGAAATAAAGTTATTATTCTACAAGGTGAAAGTATAGACGCTTTGAATAAGTGTGAAAAACAGTTATTCTACCATTTACTAGAATGCAAAACTCACAAACATTATGGCTTCTTACATGTCTGAGCTACGTTGAAACTGACATGTTCCCAAATTTCCATTAAAGTTGAAAAGAAAGTTTAAGCCCCATGAGCAAAACTTGAAAAAAAGCATACTTAAAAAAAAATCTATATATATGTATGTATGTATGTATACAATATATATATAGATTTTTTTTTTATTTTGAAGTATATATATATATATATATATATATATATATATATATATATATATATATAACGAGGTGAACGCACACATGCAAAATCACAACTGAAAAGACGTTCACAATTGCTAAGCACGACTGTGCACGAGAGCAAATTTGGGAGCAAGGCGGTGGAGACAGCGCAACCAGTGTAGTTAGGTCATCTTACAGCATCATGGCGCTCTAGATCATCTAACAGCAACACGGCCTGGGGCGATATTAGCTTTTGGGAGAATATTGGACCCAAAGGTCAAGTGGCGAGCGATTATTTATCTCGGCGCTTAATATAGGAACGCGCACACGCGCACACACAAGCGCCAGCACATACTACTACATGTATTCCATGGGGTCAGAGCAGATGTAACAACAGTTCCGAGGCCTCGCTGGCAGCCGCCACTTGCTCCACATAAAATTAGCTTCCGTCGGTGCGAGCCCAACGCAATATTCACTTCAATATTAACAGAATATGTGACGTTTTCAAATTACCAACTCGGAATCGGAATTCATGATGCATTTTAGTAGGTCGGTGTTTTGACACACACACATGCATATATATATATATTCCTTGGCCCGGCCCCATCTCTCTCTCTCTCTCTCTCTCTCTCTCTCTCTCTCTCTCTCTCTCTCTCCACGAAAACCAAGACGAGAATTGCATAGCATCGCTGAACGTCATGCATTATGCCATTCTTGCAATATGCATCCAGGTGTCCACCGAGGTCATCAACCATGCGTTCGTCTGCATTCACACCTGAACTGTTATGGACCCAGATGCTTATGATACATTGATCTTGCCTTTCCCCTAATGTCAGAGGAGAGAAGGCTTCGTGTGAAAACGCTGTCGTTCTTTTAGGCTACGTGAGTGTGACATCATGTCTTTGATACTATTGATTTGGCTCTCACGTAACTCCACATCAAAAGGTGAATGATGTAACAATTAAAGGGCGTTTTTGTTAAGTAACACAAACAGCACAAATACACGGAACATTTATTCGCAGTAAATACTGACTAGTGATTGAGATATTGTTGTGCAAATTTTTTTGGGGGGAAAATATGGAAAAGTGAGAAAACCTAAAATGAATAAAAGAACGAAAGATAAAACGGTCAGACAAAAAAGGAGAAATATAAAGGAATAATGACAAAGACAAATTAAGTGAAAGTAAAAAAATCTGACTAGTGAGCATGACATAAAACGGCAAATAAAAAATATTGTGGAATAAAATAATAATAAAATAAAATCTAAAAAAATCATAAAAACTGAAAAACTAAGAAGGAAACCCAGGGAAAGTTTGAAAACTTTACGACTACGTTCCTTGATAACCTAAGCAGGTGGATATGCGCATAGTTTTAACTCGACTAAAGTATGTCGCAACCAGACTTACGTAGGCAAGGTGCTAGCAATCTCATCGCAAAATGCTGGCTCAAAACTATAAGACTAAACCCACCCAACGAAATAGGCCCAGGTGCGCGTGCATGTGTGTTTTGGATGACGACGTACCCGGTAGAATAATACCATCAAAGAATACAAGTATAATGGAGAGAGGAAAGAAATTAGAAAATATAAAATAAAAATAAAAAAAGGCAAAAAAAGGCCTGTCTCCAATGAAGAACATGTTATCAAACGATTAATGAAGACTTCAAATAATGGAATAAAACAACAGAATGATGAAAAAGTAAAACCTTCCCTCATTAGATTTGCAAGAAAGGTAAATTTAATAAATCATGTAAATTCTTCGACGCCTTATTTTGCTATTAAACCTACAGCTCTGTTTAGAAATACATTCTGGCCCGAGTACTATTTCTTTTGTACCAAGAATCGACAATTATTCGTCGTAGCATACGCTGAAAAGAAATTATAATTTTCAACTTACTGGTGTAGCTTGACGTCAAATCTTATGAGTAAGCTAATTGCGCTAGAAGTTATTTCATAATGAACAATGAAGAGTGTAAAGCAGCAGAAAAAGACGTTATAAAAACCTTTTACCACAAGTTAAAGAAATTTTCTTGTCAATAGTTCCTTTGTTGTATAATGAAGGTTTGACGAACGTTAAAAGAAACTCATTGGCATTCTTTAAAAAAAAATAAAATAAAAAAAACTCAAGAATGCGAAGGGGGAAATGATGGCAGTCTTACAAAGGGCCTTTTCATGGCACTCCTGCTGAAAGACGCACAGACTTACATACACACGCACACACAAACACACACAAATAAAAGTGCACATCTCAAATCATTTAATTCCTGCTGATTCTTCACAAGCGCTGAGAGAGAGAGAGAGAGAGAGAGAGAGAGAGAGAGAGAGAGAGAGAGAGAGAGAGAATCACGGGATGTGTAGAAGGAGAGGGTTTCAATTTTAACGTATGAATGTCGTAATCACTGCACCAGAGAGAGAGAGAGAGAGAGAGAGAGAGAGAGAGAGAGAGAGAGAGAGAGAATCACTCTCAAACTGCACAACGCACCACTGGTCATTTAGTGTAAAATTCATGGTTTAAGCTGTTTTGTGATAAAAAAAGTAAAAATATCTCAAATGAATTATGAATAGTGGCTTTTTCAGCTTCATACAAACAGAATGATTAAAAATGACTTGATACTACAGTGTACTGATTTCGTGATTCGAACCCGCGAGCACTGAGCAAACACCCTAGCTTTTAATTTCAAAAAAATCAAATTTTGAAGATTGAATGAAGTCCTTTCTATGTTTTAAAGACTTATGAAAAAATCTAACGTGGGGGCACAAGTAAATGTACCGTACTAAACACAACTGCTCTACTGATCCCGAAACATCTAGACAAGTAACAGTTCCATTGGTGAGAACCAAAGAGAATACTAATAATGATAACAAAAACTGATCGCAGGAAAAAAATTTATCTTTTCTTTCGGAGAAATTCAACTTAACCCAGAAACTATGATGCGATGTCAAAGATCTGCGACTAGAAATTCATGAAGCAATATTTCACCAATAACGTTAACCTAAGGCAACTGATATAATCAGCGATATTCGACTAGCCATTGGGCACTTTAAGACTATAACGAGTTGAGAGACAAGTAAGGTATCATAACTTCCTGATGTAAACTAGTACCCTTATAACAAGACAGGGTGATACGCCATTAGTAATCAGAAATATATGTAATTTCCACATGATAGGGCTCAAGACCCCCCAGCCAAACCAACTATTCCCCAATAAAACTTCATTGTGACTTCGTACACTTTTCTAAACCACACACACTTCCAGGAGAATGGATTGGTCGGCGTGGTCCAAATTATGTTCACCGAGAAGTCCAGACCTTTGCTGATTATTCCTTATGAGGACACCTGAAAAAAGGTGTTTCTGCTACAAAGGATTCAGTAGAACACGTTTGTAATTTGAACAAATTTATTTACCTAAGTAATTTACGCAATGTCATTTGAAAAATAAATATCAAAATCCCCCAGAAAAAAAAATAAAAACCTTAATTAAAAAAACCACTACATCTATATATATATATATATATATATATATATATACGTATTATATGTGTATATATATACATACATACATATATATTATAGTTACACCCACACATACATACATACACACACACACACACACACACATATATATATATATATACACGCACACATATAAAGTATATATGTAACTTAATTTAAACTAGTACATGTATAATTATTACTATTTTCCTGGATTGAATTAAAAAAAAATCCTTGGAAAAAATAAAAAAAAACCTACCCGTTTAAATTTACCGAGCAAAATCTTTCAACCCCTACAGCTATATGTCAAATGTTGGTTTGTACCGTTAAAATGTCAAAGGGGCAGGGGACAATACAGTAATATCTCTCTCTCTCTCTCTCTCTCTCTCTCTCGTCTCTCTCCTCTCCTCTCTCTCTCTCGTCTCTCTCTCTCTCTCTCTCTCTCTCTCTCTCTCTCCCAAGTCTTTACGGGTACACAAGTTTAATTGAAATTATTATATAAAAACAATAAAACATACATACATCCATACATATATAAAAATTATAAAATATGTTTGGGTGTGTAAATATCTATATATACATATATATATAGATATAATAATATATATATATATTATTATATATATAGATTATATTTATATAATATATAATATTATAATATATATATCGCCACCCCATGAGCACCGTACAGTAAGTTTTGTTACAAGAAGCTTTCCACAACATAATTCTGTTTGAAAAATTTTTTTTTTTTCTTAGCTTTCCTTATAATTCCGTTTGTATTTGTTTACCCTTCCAAGTAAGCAGCAAACTTTTTTTTTACAATCTTCTTAATTTATCTGTATTTGTTTAAAAGTATCATTTACCCTTCCAATAAGACAGCAAATTTTAACATCTGTTAATTTATTTCTTATTTATTTTCTTTTTTAGTTCATCGACCCCCACCGTCCCCCGCCCCCAACACACACTGAGCACTGAACTCCATTTTCAATCTTTTCTCCGAGGTAGCAATTTTCTCCGAATCTCCCAAAAGCATCGGTTTCCATTACCGAGTTTGAAGTCAAACTTTATAGGTTTTCTGAAAAGTCAATTTCGTCGTCTTCAGCGGAGTTGACGAGGAATGAAATAATTCGCGGAAGAGATGAGGCGCTTCTGCGTCCAATGCGAAAACTTTATCTGGACAATACACACAACAACAAATTAAGTGGGTCACTATGCTACGACAGTTGAATGTGATTGACGGCAAGACATGTCTTTAAAATTTAATGATGTCATTGATCATATCTGACCAGGGACAGAATATGTGACAACACACACACACACACACACACACACTATATATATATATATATATATATATAATATATATATATATATATAATGCATATGTATGATGTATATAAGCATGTATCGCACACACACATAATAATATATATAAAATATATAAATATTGTATATATATATGTATATATGTGTATGTGATATATATATATAGCTATATATATATATATATATATATATATATATGTGTGTGTGTGTGTGTGTGTCTGTGTGTGCGCTCGCGCGAGGCCGGTAAAAGTATATCTTTGCAGGAAACACATATATGAACTGTATGACTTCCATTTTAGCAATGATTGTATACCGACTAAAAACAAAAATCTATAAGAAGATTCCTACCAGTTGCAACCAAAAAAGAAATACTTTAAAGGTGTACTCTTTCCTAACGTTCACTCATTCACAGAGCAACGACACACAAAACCTCCGGTGAATATCGTCCCAGTCCCAGCCTCCACAATTCCGGACTGTTTACAATCAAATATACCGCCGGACAGAGTCATGACGCAAAGCGGCCTCTCTCTTCTTTATTTCAAAAGAGTAGCCTTAAAGTCCCTTCGCGCACTGAATCATCAAAAACTCTCGACAAAAACTGCTGAAAATTGGATAGAGAAAATCTCTGACAAAATTTGGAGATAAAACTCATGAGCAGTTCCCCATTTAGCCCCGCATACGTTATTTTGGAAAAGTTGTGTTTAAAATACAAACATCTTGCTAAAACATTTCATCCTATATCTAACCAGTGCAGGAAGCTTTTCATGTTTTCAAGTAAAGGAATTAAAATAAAATTTTACAATCAAGTGGGATTTTTGGTGATTTACCTTTCAGTTCTTTCACACAGAACGAAGATAAGCAATGTCAGTCAGGTCAATCCTAGGATGAGTGACCTCTAAGAACTGCCGGACACAAGTCTGTATCTTAATACACGAAGAACAGGAAGGAAAGGGTTACACTGTATAAGTAATGCATTGTAAGGGAGAAAATGGCCACACCACACACACACACAAACTCATATAAATAGATATATCTGTATATCTATATCTATACACACACTATATATATATATATATTATATATATATATATATATATATATATATATTATGTAAAGAAATATGCACAAAAAAAAAATTATAGTTACTCTATGAAAATACGCAACGATTGCGATCTAACACACACATAATATATATATATATATATATATAATATATATCATATATATATATATATATATATGTATGTATATATATCATAATATAAATATATTTCATCGAAAGTCCATTCAACTAATTGAAGTTGTAACGAAATTAACAGAGCATATAGCTCATCCAGGAGAGAGAGAGAGAGAGAGAGAGAGAGAGAGAGAGAGAGAGAGAGAGAGAGAGAGAGAGAGACTCGCATTAAAGCGCGATAGATTAAACCACTGGCAAATCTGTATCTACATTTACGACTGAGTTCGGACGGCTGCTGTTTGAATATAACGTTGCTATCCTGTAATAATTAAGTGTTATTACCACAGGATTACACACGCTATATGGACACTAATTTATGAATGAAAGACCAGTTTTCAAGTTTGCATTTGTCGTATTAAGAAATAAGGGAATTTTTCGAAATATCTAGTGGGTCTGATGATGCTGAATTAATCTATTTGATAACTTTGCATATAACAAATCAAACATGCGCTGTCTCATCACTTTTGTCAATGACTCTCCTTGGCCACTTTTCTTTGATAATGTCTCCGACTTTTTAAACTAGTGGTTTCGTAGGCATGAATCTCATAAGGTTTCTCAGTGTACTCTCTACCCGTTTACCACAGTCGCCTCCTTTCCGATGGCCTTACATTCTATGAGCAGTGCAACGATATCAAACTTTGCTTTTCATTTTCTTGTGTTCACTTCCGCGATGGATCGAGTCACTAACGACCAAAAATTAAAAAGGGTCAATTCACCGCTGACCTGCCTTAACGAGAAACGCCATATTCGGTTGCTCAAAGGAATCTGTAAAGGTTTCGCCACATCAGTTCCGAAATTGGGAGAAGGCAGGTGGGAATTGCCTGAGCACAGTTTTGAACGTCAGGGAGGGAATAAAAATTCCTCTATGCTTGACATTCATTCACCACTACTTTGCATTATCACGGACCTGATATGGCTGGTCGACATAAGCATTATGTTACAACACATTCACAATGATCATACGTCACATTGTAATAGCCATATTGTGGGTTAGCAACTACCACATCGAGCTCTATAATGATTCTGTTACGAAACAATTATTCCAAAATTGAAGGAAAGATAACTTCCAGTTATGATATAATTAGCGACGATTTTGGGGTTGGGGTGGGGGTGGGGGTGTTGGTATGGTGATAGGGGGTTTATTAATCACCACAAGGACCTTGAATATTCGTGAGCAGATTATCTTGACACCAAACATCCAGGGATGAGA
>NC_087201.1:85309793-85329793 GCF_015104395.2 Macrobrachium nipponense
TATTGAAGGAATAATGATGGGAATAACACTAAGAGACCGAAACAGAGCAATATGGATACGAGAGGAAACTAAAGTACAGGATCTTTAAACAACAATTAATAAAAAGAAACGGGCGTGGGCAGGACATACAATGAGAATGTCAGATAATAGATTGACGAAATGAAGAACAGAATGGGTCCCTAGAGATTACAAACGGAGCAGGGGAAGGAAGAGAAGACGATGGATTGACGAGCTAAGAAAATTTGGGGGTATAGAATGTCATAGAAAGACCATAAACAGAAGGAAGTGGAAGGACATGTCTGATGTATTTGTCCTGTGGTGGACTAGAAACAGCTGATGATGATGATGTTGATGATGATGATGATGATGATGATGATATATTATATATATACACGCTCTGACAACATTATTTCATCGTGGTCAATATTTTGAATGTCAATAAATTTTCAAAGTTTCTTTCTTCATTGTATCGGATGAAGTATCTGTCTGGACAAATGTTCTGTAAAGAAGGTTATGGGTCGTTCATTTCGTTACTGATTGGATGTATTGATGTATTCGTGGATCACTTATTCAGTGTAAATTCTTTTACTTCTATCTGTACTTTCTCGTTTGATCTGAATTGGAGAACACAGTTTTAGTCTCTAATATGACTCAGCCTTTCCCTCATAATGCAGATATTTTGGGTATTGTTAATCCCTTCCGGCGACTAATACCTTTCTCTTTGATGTTGTTTGCCAACAGATCGAACATGAAGCCGAGGGGCAAAACGGAATGCATTCGCTCATTAATTTGTACTTTTGTGTAAAAAGCAAAGCAGCTTCTCATATATGATGATGAATCTGTATTGGCTAACTGTAGACGATTACGGTCCCTTGTATATGCCGTTTTTGACCTTCCTCCAGCCCAGCGTTCCTGTCATGCCGCGGATGGGAACAATCTTTCCTACAGACATCTCTGTTTGTTAGCTTAACAACGTTCTTAGGTTGGGCGGATTTGCAGTTCCCGGAAAAACAAGTCAGCTGTTCCACTGTTTCTCATCATCTTGAAAAATAGCAAGATATTCAGATAGGGGCCTCAAGACATGATTGCCACTTATTCCTATGGGGCATGATTACACAAACAAACACATTATATATATATATATATATATATATATATATATTATATATTATATATATATATATATATATATATTAATATATATATATTCACGAACAGAAACACTCAAATATACATATGGCTGAAGGCTCAATGGTCAGTCACTGTATTTCCGTTGCTTCCCAAACAAGCGACAGATGGAATCCCACTGGTGAAGAAGAGCTAATTACCTATGATTCCCCTTGCCGTGTGAGCCATATATTACCTAGGTATAGCGAATTTGAATTTTTTTTTTTTTTATATATATTTGTGAATATAAAGATGTTACGGTGTACAAAATGTAAATATATATTATATATATATATATATATATATATATATATATACATATATATACATATATATATATATATATATTACATAATGTAAATAATATATATGTGTGTATATATAATCATATATATATATATAAATATATATATATAAAATATATATATATATACATATATATATATATATATTTATATATATATATATATATATTTTTATAATAACCTACGATGACGATTCACTTGTATGTAATTAAAGGCGATCACTTCCTCGTTCCAGCATTCTATCAGTCTATCAATCCTTTTTCCGAAATTTCCTGGTCTTTCTAAAGTGGGTAGTCTTTCATCAACCTACTGTTCCCCATCCCTGAAAAGACCTAACCACCTAGAAACAGTTAAAACCACTTTTCTCTTATTTCCACATTTCTCACCTTTTCAGTCACACTTATTCTACAGACGTTCCGCAAATAATTAGAGTCAACTGCTCCAACATCTATTTATTTATTCATTTTCATTCAATATCCTCATTTCACCTTGGCAAGGAAGGGTTTCTTCTCTTACAACTCATCTCCATAAACCATCCTACTTTTCTACATTCCCTCTGCATCACCTCTTCGCTTATCATCTGTTCGATTTATTCCAAGGCACTTCTTCCACAGACCACCGATATGAACACGAATAATATTATCACATTTGCTGCCTCATTTTCCTGGGACCCACTGTCAGCCATACTTGCCATTTGCTTACTTTCACTTTCAACTTCCGCCATTTACAGACACTTCCAAACGATTAGTAGTGTTTGCAGTACCTCTTTGTTAGCCTATCCCAAACAGCAGTGATTGCGAGCATGCTTTGTCCACTCCGCACTTGATTTTTATTCTTACAACTCTACACTTAAATCTTACATCCTTTCTATTCTTGCAGCCATTTATATAGATTTACAAAGCATGAACATTTTCAAATTAAAATTGACATACCTTTTAAAGAATGATTTCCAACAACTCATATGAAGTGAAACATTATCATTATTATTATTATTATTATTATTATTATTATTATTATTATTATTATTATTATTATTACTCAAATCGCATTAAATACTGTTCAGATTTAATAAGCATAGCGATTGACCTGAGCCCTCAGTATACAGGGTTTATGAATCTTTCTGCTAAAAATATTTGTTATATTTTTCTTTTAATGTGACATTCAAAACTTTGTTTGCTCTTATTCGGAAAAATTTTAATTGTCATCATCGCTAAGCATGGAACAATGGCCAGGTCACAATATATTTCTCTTTTCTGGCATTTTTGCACTTGAACGAAAAATCCAGAACGTGTTCTCTAGACGGACAAGAAATTAACTTTAGCTCACTCTCTCTCTCTCTCTCTCTCTCTCTCTCTCTCTCTCTCTCTCTCTTTATCAGGCATTACACACACACACACACAAACAGACACACACACACACACACACACATATGTATATATATATATATATGATATATATATATATATGTTATATATATTAATGCATGAGCTAATTTAAACTGGATGGTATCTAACTGAGATATCTATTCAGGAAAAGTTACAAGATTCCAAAAACTGACTGACAGCCATAATATATATATATATATATATATATATATATATATATATATATATATATATATATATATATATATTCACATATATATATATATACACACATATATATATATATATAAATTTATAATGCCTGTGTATGAGAGAGAGAGAGAGAGAGAGAGAGAGAGAGAGAGAGAGAGAGAGAGAGAGAGAGAGAGAGAGAGAGAGCGCAAAATTTGATTACCTTACCAATCAAGAGAAGAATGTTGCAAGAATCCTATTGTTTCATACGGAGTGGTGGTGACTATTAAAGTCTTCCAATAAGAGGAAATAAGTCTTGCAACTTCCTAATGTAAGTAGATGACATTTGTCTTCCTAAAAACCAAATATAATACTACATTTGCTTCAGAACAGCCAGGAAACCTACATGAAGGCACCGGTTTATCATTATGATTATTATATTTTCACTGCATTTATTGCGCCTTAAAAATAATAATAATAATAATAATAATAATAATAATAATAATAATAATAATAATAATAATAATAATAATAATAATAATAATAATCGTGATGAAATCCACAGTGCTCTAAGTTTACATATATATTAGAAATATATATGGAAAACGAGTGGTTTCGAGAACTTTTTCGATTCTACCTGCTCAGTCTGAGATTGAGAAGGAGAATCGAGGAGGAGCAGATTCTAAAAACACATATGTTTTAGTGTACTAACACTCTTATGAGATATAACCAGGGGTGACGTCACGCAGGTAGAAGCCAATCAAGAGGCTCCCGGTGATACCCCGTACCTGAGAAGGTCTGCAAGACTCGTCAACGCCCGCCGTATGAGTCACCTTCCCGGGAACCATAAAAACTCGACCTATTAAAATTTAACTTCTTTAAAAAGGTAAGACAATTTTCTTCATCTGAAAACGTTCCATGCTTTGGCAATCTGCAAAGCACACTTTCCTTTTGATTACAAAGATCTACAATCGTGTTCAAGACGCACGCAAAACCGTTTTTTGGCTCCATGAGAATTATGCATTTTTTTTTCTGGAGAGCGAAACTTGGGGAACACGCAAACAATCGTTTAGTATGCATACAGTCAATTTACCACGGCAATAAGAGACTTTTATTCTTGCTCCAACGGAACTGAGGAGAAGTCTACATGACAGAAGGGAGTACGAAATCTGCTTTCATGTGGAAAATATTCCAAACGAGGATGAATTATCTCATGAAAAACCATGCGGCCAATGTTGATCGAGACGCTATTACTGGTCTTTAAATATTAAATAGTCTACTTAACGAGATTCACACACAAACACAGACACACATATAAATACCACAATATTTTGACAATTACCTAATATTACTGCTGATTAAATTTCTTTCATTGTAACAAATGTAAACATACAAACATTCATACAATCACAAAAATACTGATATATGTATATAACAGGCATAGTTGTATGTATGTAAATATGTATGTATGTTTGTGCCTACATATAAGAGTACACTATGTTTAGTTCATAAATTTCCACCGAACCTCGCTCCAGACAATGAACGCGGTCAACTTATATAAGATCCAAGCACTACCTAAGAAATTAACATTGAATCATTTACCTTCTGGCAAATCAATACAATATTCAGTACAGCTATATGGTTCACGTTCGCTGATACTCAGTGTATTATGAATCTGACATAAATGGTTAACATGGATTGAGAAGCAATTCATGCAAGAACTATACCGCAAGGAGAAAGACACTTGCTAAGTAATAAGCAAGAAAATGCAAAAATCATATAGAGACTCATGTTGGTACTGGCAGTAGTTACTACCAACAAGATCTTTAAGGAAAACTCATGTTAGATTTTGGAGCTTTATAATGATGATTGAATAATCATCGCATCGGTTTTTACAGCCATGAGCTGTTATCATAGAAATAGCGACTATTATCACATCATGAAGTAAACAAACGTACTGTAAGTAGTACGTAATATAGATCATTTGAAACGCAATCCAAAGCAAATGCAACAATAATTATGAAAGCAATTGCTGTTTATTTTTGTAGAGAATGCTTCCATTTTCCTTTTTATATACATTACACAAACCGGCTAGACACACACACACACTAATATATATATATATATATATAATATATATATATATATATATATATATCCATATATGTATATGTATATAATATATATATATATATATATATATATATATGTATACACACACACACAACACACACACACACACACACACATATATATATATATATATATATATATATATATATATATATATATATATATATATATCACATACCTCTGCCCTAAGACATTTAAGGGCTATGAATAATTAAACATGATATCGAGGTACTTTATAATTACATTTGAGTTACTTTTCGTGTCACGCTAATGCAGTGTTTAGTAACCATTCTCCTTCACCTTCCTTTTTAATTTTCCTCTACATTTTCACAGAACATGTCCACTATCATACTGGCTGCTCCAAAGACCTAATAATACTACTACTACCACTAATACTTCTACAAGTATGCTGTCCTTAGGCCCACTGGAAAACTGTTTAATATTCTAAATTATGGCCGAAAACAGTTCCTAGTCGGAATCGGAGGAAGTAATGATAATTAGTAACATAATGATAATAAGAATGAGAATATTACTAATAATAACAGTAATAATATTCATCACTCTTACTTTTATTATCATTATCATCGTTTTCACACAACGAATTGCAAAATCTGTTTTTAATCGCGCTTAATTTTATTTATTATTCCTTGATCGAATATTGACGCACACTGAAATTGGGGGAAAAAATTGATGATGTTATAAAGAAAAATAAAAGTAGCTTCTTCTCCTTTCGTGAGAAAAGATTTGATGTAAAATGAGCCTTCGCAACGACGAGAAATTCCAGAACAAATAGAATTTCCAGTCATAAAAGCCACCATCAGCGACGACGACAACTATGAATTCTACAAAAATGTAATAAAGACCACACGTATAGCCAGATGGGATCTCAGGAGGTGAGAGAGAGAGAGAGAGAGAGAGAGAGAGAGAGAGAGAGAGAGAGAGAGAGATTCTCTCTAACTTCTCCACTGCCTCTCTTTACATCGCTCAAAGTCAGCATCACCTCATAATTCCCCCTCGTCATCTCAACACCTTCCATTTGACAACAGCTGCCGGAACGTCTGCAAGAAGATCTCGAACAATCGAGACACCTCCAAAGTTTTCTTCTTCATTTTTAGCCTCTGTTCTTTCCTCTCTCACTTTTACTAGAATCTACCGTCTTTTTCTTTAATTCTTTTATACTTTTATTAAATCTATATTCTACTCATCTCTATACACACAAACACACACACACACAAATATATATATACATATATATATATATATAAATATATATATAATATATATATATATATATATATATATATATATATATATATATATATATATATATTGCACGACAAAAATGTCACAGCCATAATAAGATTTCGTTTTGAATTTTCACATCATCATACGACTTTTACAAATCACAAAAATAAGTGACTTTATTTCCATTATTGTTATGCGTGAAAAACTACATTTCTTACCTACAAATTTACAAAAGTATTAAGAAAATTCCCGAATAATTTTCCAACTCATTTATACTAAGCCAAAATATTTGGGCGTCAAGTAAAAGCTCAAGTTTTGAAAGTCGCATCAAGGAAGTCAAGGATTAGGGAAACAGAATCTTGATAACACTGGATCTGGAGTGGCCATAACGGCCATTAGGGGAGGGCGTGGGACAAAGATAGCCCCTGGAGAGAGAGAGAGAGAGAGAGAGAGAGAGAGAGAGAGAGAGAGATACCTTTGCTTATTTAACACCTACATTAGAAATAATCTAAAACCACCCGAATGTGTGTATATATATATATATATATATATATATATATATATATAGATATATATATATATATATATTATATATATATATATACGTCCTAAAGGTATTACCATCTGGATTCTCAGCAAGTCTCTTGGGAGGTGTTTGCTTGTCCCAAGACATTAATCACCCAAGCTACAACCATCCGAGCTAACTGGCCACCAGGTACCAAATTCAATGCTTAAGACAGGATAACTACAATGAGGATTAGTACGGAATGCGTTCAAGTCGTTCGTCTTGTTAAATAATCGAACCTGGCTAGCTAATATACATACATACATACATACATACATACATACATATATATACAATATATAGTGGAAGATATGTCCTTAGGTGATGCCTTGGGTCACCGCTAAGCTGACGTTGGTTCTGTTAATTAATTGTCTTAGTCCTTAGCTTTCTACCAGAGTGTTTTAATGGGTCTTTTGTACTTGAGACGTATCCTGTTTTAACAGAAGAATTCCTTTACATACAAGCATTATATATATATATATATATATATATATATATATATATATATATATATATATATGTGTGTGTGTGTGTGTGGTGTCTGTGTGTGTGTGTATAAATACACTCATATACATACGAATATTCATCCATTCTCTAACTGATCCCAACGGAGGGGTAAACATTTTCCATAATCATCTTCCACTTGTTATATCGACTCAGCCATAATTACCAATATATCCATATATATAGGGAAGCTTCCATACGTTAGGATAAACTCTCCATCCTGCTGTCCGACGTAATAGGATTCCTAAACGAAAACCAATATCCTCCTTACATCCTGAGAAGACCAGGTTCTCTAACCTTAAATGGAAGATCTACGGTCTATCATAGGACAGAATATATAGAAACTATCGGAAAAACTATTTACCGGGATGGAGCGTGTAACAGTTCACATTAACGACGTTCTTTTTCATTTTCCAGCACAGAAATTAGTTTCCACACAGCATGGAGAAGGTACCATCTTTCTAAAAGCCTTCTTGTTTCTTCTAGCATGACTTTCATCATTCTGGATGGTTTTATACTTATTTGTGATTCATTCGGGATCTGTTACACAGATAACACAAAACCGATCATAACATTATTCATTCACAAGGACAGATGAATGTAGACGTATATGAGAGATCGTTGAAAAAACAATCAGCAGGTTGGATAAGAAGGTACGATGAAAGAGCTCTAATACGTCTCTCTCTCTCTCTCTCTCTCTCTCTCTCTCTCTCTCTCTCTCTCTCTCTCTCTCACTGGAGAGGAAAATAACCATCATTTTACGAGTGCTGGGTATTCCCTCTGCTGGCCTAACATAGGATGAAAACCACAGCATCCAACAGCCGTAAGGCAAAAACTTTACTGCGTTCTTGACTATAACTAAATACTATTAAATTCTGGAAATCTGCCATCTGAGAGAGAGAGAGAGAGAGAGAGAGAGAGAGAGAGAGAGAGAGAGAGAGAGAGAGAGAGAGAGAGAGTAAAAACATTATTTCAAAAAACCTTGCCCTCGCAGAATACTTTTTCTAAAGTGCCTGAGACAGGGAAAGTATTTTAAACTAGCTTTGACCTAGTTTCTTGACCGGGCCAGCCCGTCGCAATTCATCTCTCCGCTACTAAGTTTCAAAGGAAAAAAGAACAAAGGAATAAAATAACAGTGATTGTGAAACGCACACTGACAAAAATAAACAACATTTTTTAAAATGAAAAATCCAAGCACTTGTTTACGTTCAAAAAACTCAATGCAAGTCAACAAACTTCACCTGAGTTGATCATATATGCAAACAAGGCAATGCAAAAAAAAACCATTTTTCTTCAAATTGTAAGTTCCCAAACCAACGAAAACAAGAAGAAAAAAACGTTTAAACCCAATTACTTTCTAACCGCTTTAAAATTGAGCAAATAACCCATTTTCATCACAGGAGAGAGAGAGAGAGAGAGAGAGAGAGAGAGAGAGAGAGAGAGAGAGAGAGTGCTGTTTCATCTGTATAAGCAATGGCAACGATGGGGCACCGTGGTGCCATTTGGTGAGACCAGCAAGAGGGCCAAATGAACCAAGCCTCGTAAATAAAGGTCATCAGGAAGAAAACGCTTCCTTCAGTGAAATGGGAGGCTAAAACAGCCTTAGGAGATGACTGCAAGGAGACTGTCTGGATGAGAAAAATGTCAGGGAACGAGGAATCTCTGGACTTGAACCAAACACAAATTCAGACATACATATGTTCACACACACACTTACACACACACACATACACACACACACACACACCACACACACACATATATAATATAATATATATATATACATATATATATATATATATATATACAGTGGATCAAAGAAGTAAATATCTAAAATAGTCTTCACAACCCTTGGTTTTTTATATCCAAATTCCTAATTTGCTAGTCATCGGAATTAACTTAAATCAACATGCATGTATCTTTCCAAAAAAAAAATAAAAATAAAAAAATAAATAAATAGACATCACGAAAAATCACATGACAAGAGTGACACCTGTCTAGGAAGAAACAAGCTCTTATCGATACCCTTTCGTAATACACCTTCATCAAGATGAACTACCAAAGTACTGACCCCTAGAAGTCACGCAAGTAAATAAGCAATGTTAGTGAATGTCAAAAAATATGTTAAGAAAGATAGTGATACACATAAGACTTATCAGTAAAATTTGTTTGAGTGAAACGAAAACCGAATTAAAAAAATATATACGTATATATATTAATGAACGTAAAAATGGTGTTTAAATCGTTAAATGAATGCCAGACCCGAAAACGTATATATGACTGTCGGGCGAATTACGCTCTTCCGTGAATATCTAGCGATAAACATAATCATAAACGACAAAGATGAAAGGCATAATACTGAATACCAGTGAAGACGGCCATATCCAGGACTTAACGGGCGAGGCAGAGGTTAGTGCTAGTAAGGTTTTTTATTGTCGTGTCAACATTTGCATAATCGAACGCAACAAAAATGGAGGAGTACATTCAAAATGAAATCTGACAAAAGGAAATAAATAAAAAAAAATTGATATAAAGGCAAGAGAACTCAGATATCAAATTAATATGAAGGAAAACAGGACGGAAAACGAAAACTGTTGTGGTAAACAACGAAAAGGCTAGTCATAAGAAATTGTTGGGACATGACTGGCATTCCAAACGCCTCTTTTTATTGCGTCACTGGCTCCGATAACGCCAAATGTCAGCCACGCTCAGAACTATGCCTTTTATGGATGCGATAAATGTATGACATTGTCTAAAAGCTAAGGAGAGAGAGAGAGAGAGGAGAGAGATGAGAGAGAGAGAGAGAGAGAGAGAGAGAGAGAGAGAGAGAGAGTAGGTATATATATATATAATATATATATATATATATATATATATATATATATATATATATATATATATATTATATATATATTATATATATATATATATATTACGCATATATATGCGAGAATATATAGCCTGACTAAGCAAGGAAACGAAAGAATGAAGGAGACTGGCTGTTGATATACTGGGCTTAGTAGGGAAAGGGAAATAATGAGAATTACAAAACATAATTTGGAACAAGGAATATCATTCATTCTAATTAAAAGATATGTGACCATAAGATGTCATACAGGCAAATTTCAAACTCTTGCAAAACTAAAATAGAATAAGACAGACCTCTTTTGGTATGATGAAAAAAAAATGACGAACTGGTTCTCATTGACTGCTACCTTCACAAATGGAATTTCCTGTTCTTCCAAATCTCTTTTCTTAATTAAGAGCAACCAATAAAAGCAAGTATAACAAACTCAGTACAGCTGTTACTACCTTAAGCTTCACAAACAAACGTCAAGTTATAACTGTAACAACCAAAACAATAACAAAATAATATCTACTAAACATACTGGAAACACTCAGTTCTGGTTTTCTGTTTCCCAAAGGCAGCGGACTTGAGCTAACTTAATATTTCTTGATGCGAATTGAGACTAGTTGATGTCATTACGGCAGAAAGTTAAGCGAATCAAGCCAAACAGAACTTCGAATTCGCCTTTCATTTATTTTTTTCTTTTTAATCCCCCCCCCTCCTCTCTCTCTCTCTCTCTCTCTCTCTCTCTCTCTCTCTCTCTCTACCATTGACGGGTTCTCTGCATACCAATGTTTCCCACATTTGTTTGTCTGCTTGTTGAACACGTTAGGAGGTAGGAAATTTCATATATTCTTGTTCTGTAGAAGTTCATATATTCTACATACATACATACATATATATATAATATATATATAGATATATATATATATATATATATAATATATATATAGCATACTATAATGGGCGTAATGTCTGTCTGTCTGTCTGTCTGTCTGTCTGTCATTCAATCACGGCCAAACGGCTGGTCAGATGGGCATGAAACTTGGCAGGGCTATGGTAGAGACCCCTAAGATGGTTTGTAATGGGGTTTCATCCAACCTACCCCCCTCCTTTGTAGGGGGTGTGGGTAGAAGGAATTCCCTGAAACGGAGCTGTTTCTGGCCGTGAAACGAGGCTGATTATTCCCGTAGACTTAGTTACTTTACGATTTTTCATACATAATTTCTGTACAACTTCCCCAGAGACAGTCGCGAATATTTCAGCTCGGACACAATAGAAGATGAAAATTATCATCAATATCCGCAAGATTTTTTGAATAACTTAAATCCATCGGGACTGCCAGTGCACAAAATAACGTTGAAGAAGTACTGCCCGGTAATGTTGCTTTGGAATTTCGATCCTGCCAATGGACATGCAACGGAACGAGGTACTTCGTTATGGAACTAAACTCCCACGTCATCGAAGCAGTGATAGCAACGGGCCCTCACACCGGCAAACGTCTGTTCATCCCCCGGTTTCCTCTGATGCCTTCGGACAACCAGTTTCCGTTCCAGTTACGGCGCAGGCAGTTTCCCATCAACCTGGCCTTTTCATTCACTGCAAACAAGTCGCAGGGCCAGACTTTGGATCGTGTTGGTGTGTTTCTGCCGTCACCCATGTTCACGCATGGCCAACTGTATGTGGCGATGAGCAGAGCAACTGACTCTGCCAACTTGAAATTAAGTTGTGAACAAACTGATAATATTGTGTACAAAGAGGTTCTGTAGTAGGTATGTATAAAAATCGCCCTTATTTTAATATTGCTGTACAAATAGTACATATAAATTTTTCACTTCTGCACCAGTATTTTATCACCCATCGTAGATGGGTCAGTTTGCTAGTATATATAATCACAGACGTAATAAAAACAAGAGTGTTTGTTCAAACTGACAAGAAACGATAACCTTAATTAATAATACATACACATACATATATATATATATATATATATATATACATATATATATATATATATATATATATATATATATATATATATATATATAGCACATATGAACAATATAAACATATTGATTATATTGTAACAAAAAAATAAATAATACATGTATTGTTTATATGTACAAACTTGCCGTTTCTTGTTAGTTGGAACAAACAATTATTTCTTATTAAGTCTGTATTTATATAATATACATGAATTCTTTCTATAGAACAAGAAAATATAAAAGTTCTAACCTCCTAACGGTATATATATTATATACAAACAGATATATACATATATATATATATATATATATATATATATATATATATATATATATATATAAACACATACATATGGATAAAAAACCTGCTTTCTATTGCGGACTACCTTTGAGAGTTTAAGAAAAATAAGAGGGTCATGGAGGAGTCCCAGCACGGCTTCAATTTTCTCATTCAACTCATATCATCATCGTCATCATCATCATCTCCACCGCCACCCCCATAAATTTCACAAATTGTGGATATGACGATAAAGCCTTTGCATGAAACCTCCTGAAGAGGGTGATTTTGGAGGATCGATTTTCATATTAAGATTCTTTTACGCAGAAGCACACTTAAGGTTTCCTATACAAGTTCTTGCTGCAAATCGAAAACTGGGAACAGGCAAAGAAAGCTGTTCGTATAGAGAGAATTACTATTATTATATTAATACAGAAGATGAACCCTGTTCATATGGAACAAGCCCACAGGGTGCCATTGACATTAGGAAGAAGTAAGATGAGTTAAAGGGAAAATACAGAAGAAAAGATCTAGCTCACAAAAAAATGTGTCCATTCTTTGCACAATATATATATATATATATATATATATATATATATATATATATATAGATATATATATATATATATATATATATATAATCATTGAACGAAGTAAAAAAAAATTGTACCTTTTAAGGTGAAATCAAGACTTTTTAAGTACAAGGAGATACTAGTGGGAGGAACTGTAACTGAAAAGCAGTAACATCTGATACTCTCTCTCTCTCTCTCTCTCTCTCTCTCTCTCTCTCTCTCTCTCTCTCTCTCTCTCTCTCTAGCACCTAAATCAATGTGGCCCCTCGACTAGAAAATAAAAGGATAGAGATGCAGAACTGAATCATCAGAGAGGCATTAAAATGCTGAGACTCTTCACCTATTGAACACCTTAAATGGTTGAAAGAAGTCGGAGCCTCACTCGAACATCGGCAGTTCTTCTCCAAACACAACGACGCCAACCAACTTATTTATGGAGACGAGAGGCGACGTACATAAAAGAAAGGGTTGTGACATCAATAAAGAATTAATGTGGGGAAGGGTATTGCTGAAAATATAATCTAAGAATTGTTTTATGACTAGTGTAAATATATCCAAATAAAAATCTTACTCCATTTTACAGGAAGTTATTTAGGAAAGGCTTAGCCGCAGACACCGACTAGAGCAAGGGAGACTGCGGTTTAGATAGATATGGTACGTGATACTCGATCAATCATTTCCCCAGATTTCCGTGTCCATTTGGCTCTAGTAAATGTTGGTGGTCAATTTTTATAGTACCAACTACATAACCATATATATAAAACTATATATATATATATATATATATATATATATATATATATATATATATATATATATACACATGTGTGTGTATGTTTGTGTAACGTTTGGAATTTATTTGTGGTCAGTCATTCAAGATCTGACCATACTTTCTGCTGGTTCATTTTGCTGATGAATAACGAACATGATAGAATGAGATATATATAGACAGAGTCATGTGTGTGTGCGTGAAGCTTTGAGACATTATAATCAGATATACTAAGGGGTTATTTCAGTGACCATTCGCTGGTTGAGCGTCTTGATGGACACTTAGCACGGATTTACCCAAGCCTTAATGCGGTTATTTCGGGGAAATGGCAGTCCCTTGCTCCTGTCCCTGCCACACCTGACAGGGCAGGGGCGCCTGTCAGGGGCCCCACCCCCTCGCTACGCACAGAAACGCCTGAGCTTGGTTATCAAGTCCAAGTCCCACTGGCTGGCTGGCTGCTACTAATTGAATTGGGTCCCTTGACTGGTTTGGCCTCTCTAAATCCTCCCAAAACTCAAGATCCTCCTCCAGAGGATGTAGAAGGCCGTGCCATCGACCCATAGCCCGAATCGGTGCACTGGAATAATTCCACGATGATATTCTGCTGGCTTGTTTTACCCATCGGTAGATATTCAATCTCCATCTCTCAACGAATTCTCGACCTCAGATGTAAATCAGATTTAAAGGATCAGGAATAAAATGACCGTTTAGCGTGACGAGATGACTCTCCAGCCAAGCGGTAAATAGAGAATGTCTCAAGAGAATTTCCGAATGAATGAATGAATGAATGCATTAAAGCTATTCCCTTTATGGACAGCTTAGTCTCAGCAGCAGCAGGATCGAAATGTGTGTTATTGTCCCTATACCGTACCAACGACCACATTGAGACCTTTGACGCGCATGTCTGGGCAGGATCCATGGAGACCGCTAGTTACCATGGGATATCCAGTCCCCCTTTAGGTGGATTTGCATCCATCAGTGGCAGGATGAATCAAGACTCCCATAGTGGGGTCAATGCACCTTATGTCAGTACAGTGTCTGTCATCTTCTCCTATGTTAATACATACATTTTGCGTCTGTCTTTTTTCCTGGGGGGGTTCCACGGCTTTGACTATAACAGCCTTTAACAAAGCAGATATATATATAATATATATATATATATATATATATATATATATAATATATAATATATATATATCTTAATGGCACCAGCAACAATCTATAATATTAAATGGTCGGGTTGATAACCTTAGCTCTTGCCAGTTAAAGACAGATGCAAAACGCTGGATTCCTTGAAGATGCTGATATGAAAAAACAAACAGGAAAGCTTACCGACGCACAATTGGGGTCAGTGACGCACTTCGATTCGAAGTCACCTTATGTGTTTTTCTCTAGACTAATTTTGACTATTAATAAACTAAGAATGTTTGGACATTTAGGGGAAAATATGATTTTGAGAGAAATATGATAGTTTAACTTTTCTTTTTGTGTCAGGTTTAATTAATTTTATTCCTTTTTCATGTTAGCTAATTTTGGGAAATAAAAAGTATATTTCGTAACAACAAAGAGTTTACATTAGCCTAGTTTGAAACCGATTTTCAGCCAACTCCAGAGATGGCACTCAACAGAAAAAAGGTAGGCTATGTTACCAGTTAGATGTTTTGTCTTCATTTGTTTAAACGAGTGTCATTTGACCTCGTTAGAGATTTTTCCTTGTTAGATATAATATAGATGTGTGTTACGAAAAAGACACATCGAAACTTATAAGGTTTATGCCCAAGTAACTCAGGCATGGATGGGAGATAAGAGGTAACTAATGGAAGGCAAATAGACTACTGGAAAGGTAAAGGTCACCCAATCCTTGATATCGATACAAAATAGATACTGGCTCGAAATGGAACTTGAACCACAGTAATAAGACAGACTAAATATTTATACTAATAACCGCAAATCTAAAACAAGTCGGAAAAAAGGCTATAATAGACAATCATCATAAAAAACAAACAATCGTGGAATCATAAGTAACATACTTCAAATAATTCTCAACATGAAATCGATTCATAAGGATTCACGGCACCCGTCAGTGTGGTTTATCAACTCTTAAGTAATGTTTTGTTTTAACAGTTTTATCTCATTACTCTCCATAAAAAAAAGCACTTGTAATCCCACACACCCTTTAACGCCCAAATTTACCTCCTGTTTCATTACCAGCGTTCGTCGAACCAATTTAGCTTTTACGAACGGAAAGCCATACCCGGGCATAAAACCGCCAGCCACACAAAGTTTAATCATTTTCTTCCTAAGGTTTTGATATTCCAGAAGCGAATATTTTCTCAGATCGATTCTCTCTTACAGGTTTAAAAAAAAAAAAAAAAAAAAAAAAAAAAAAAAAACAAAAAAAAAAAAAAAAAAAAAAAAAAAAAAAAAAAAAAAATTCCCTCCTTATCGGTGCAATCTTCTCGAGATCGTTTCAAAGCAGGGCAACTCATTCTTAAGAGATGAGCTCGTGCTCGAGATTGAGTTCCCCCTTAAAGAACACAATACCAAACGGGGCTATAAAACGAACGCTGCGGCGATTAACAGCCGACCGAGGCGAATCTCGGATGATGAAGACGAAGAATGATTAGCATATACTCTTGGACTCTACTGCCATTCACTCTTTCTTCCTACTTCCTTTTTCCCTCCCCTCTCATCACTCTCCTCCTTTCTACCTATGGCATTCTCTTCTCGTGTCCTCACATCCCTTAAGAACCATTAACCTCCCCTTAATCCCCTCCATCCTACAACCTGTCTGCCCGCTTCCCCTTGCCTTACGAGGTAGGAGCTTCCTCTCCCCTCCCCAACCCCCTACTCTAGTTGCTCCCGGCTTGTCAAAGTCCCCTGTGCCAGTATACCATTAGACCTATTAACTCCTCTTGTGACCTCCCCCCCACCGGTCACCCAACCAACACCTAGTACCCAACCGGCCCCCCCACCCATACACTTTTTCACGGTGATACAGCATCCCTCGCTTCCTCCTCCCCCTCCTTCGTGTAATCATGATACCTTCAAGAGCCTAAGAGGAGATGGCGCATTATTTATGAGACAAGGAGGAGACCGTGTGATAATGTGGAAACATCCGGGAAGGATGGAGAGAGAGAGAAAGCTGCGGGGAAAGATTTACGGAGGATCCACGACAACAATTCGAAGAACGGGAGGGAAATGAGAGAGTACGGAAATATGCTGGTCTGAAAATATTCTCTCTCTCTCTCTCTATCTCTCTCTCTCTCTCTCTCTCTCTCTCTCTCTCTCATATATATATATATATATAAATATATATATATACTATATATATATATATATATATATATATATATAGCACAAAAGGCCCATTAAAGCACTCTGGTTTAAAGCTAAGGACAATATTCGGTGGACTGACCCTTATCAAGTATTCACTACTTGGTAATGGTGGGAGTCAGTCCACCGAAATATAGTCCTTAGTTTTAAACCAGAGCGCTTTAATGGACCTTTTGTACTTGAGACGTATCCTGTTATAACAGAAGAGTTTATTTACATATACAAACAAACATAGATATGTGTATATTATTATATACTATTATACAATATACATATAGAGATATATATATTAATATAATATATATATTATAGTATATATAAATCTTAAAATCTTAGACTAATGGAGAGAGAATCACACATTTTCAGTTCTATTAGTGACACGAATCAAACACTTAAGCACACGCGTTAAATACGGTGAAAAAAAAAGATAATTCATCCGAACCAAGCAAAATAACCCCACCTAATAAGCATTACAAGAAAAATATGAGTTATTTTCGAAACATAGTCCTTCACTCCTTTACTGTCAACCACCAATCCTCTCGTACAAAATAAAATTAAGAAAAAAATATTTAGTGTTTAAGGTTCAAAATATTTCTTTTTCTAAGATCATCTACCCAAGCATAAACAGGCACAGACAAAATTTTCACGATCAGAGGTGCGAAGCATTTTTAATTTTGACTAAGAATTAATTACATATATTTAAGAGAGAACTTTAAAAACCCTAAAACATTCAGGAGTTTAAAAGAAAAATAAGCACTTAATACTCGGTAAGCTGTGAGTTTTAACGTGCAAAGAACTGTAAGGCCAAGTTCTTTAATTAGTTCTCTACCAGAAAAACGTATGCGTCTGTATGTGCATGTGAATGCGTATATTAATATATATATATATATATATATATATATAATTATATAATATATATATATATATATATATATATATATATATATATATATATATATATATGCACATTATATGCGTGTATAGACGCACAAACACAAGTATATAATGGCCTTAGCAAACCCGCAATCTTCGTAATCTTTGATGAGGAAGAAAAAATGAAAAAATCCCAGTACCACGATCACTTTCAGGCTTATCAAAACGTGACGTGAGTATTTAATCCACCATCACAAAACATGTAAATGAGAGTAGGCCATCTCCTATTGCCCCCGTTCTAATGGCTGGTTGCCCTCAGGAGAAATGATGGGAAACGCTTGGAATGTAAAGGGGAAGGCCATGGAATGGAGAAGCAGTACCGGAGGGAAAGACGGCCCCAGGGAAGTGATGGAATTGGGAGGGTGATAGGCAGATGCACCAGATACATGGTACGTAATACAATATAGGAGTTTTCAAAATATAGAGGTGCTAACACACACACACACATACATATATATATATACACATATATATAACATTATATGTATATAACGCTTATATACAGTATATATATATATAGTATGTATACAGCATATAGTATATAACACGCGCACACACACACACACACACACACACACACACACACACACACACATATATATATATATATATATATATATATATATATATATATATATATATATATGTAGTCTCTCTCTCTCTCTCTCTCTCTCTCTCTCTCTCTCTCTTATAAATATATATATATATATATATATATATATATATATATATATATACATATATAGATATATATATATATATATATATATATATATATATATATATATCTATATATATATGTGTGCGTGTGCGTGTGTGAGGTAGGGAGGTCTCGAATCAGACACGTCTTGGTTCAAAACGCAGTGCATTCTTCTTGACTCAACCAATTAATTAGGTACCTGGTAGTGTTTCGATTGTGGCGGGAAGGGAGACTGCCGTGATTATATAAAGGCGTATGGCTGGCAACCATACCCAACTGCAATTCCTAGGAATTTGAGAGAGAGAGAAGAGAGAGAGAGAGAGAGAGAGAGAGAGAGAGAGAGAGGTGCGGGGGGGGGGGGGGGGGGGGGGGGGGGGGGTGGGGGGGGGGGGGGGGGGGGGGGGGGGGGGGGGGGGGGGGGGGGGTTCGGGACCTGGTCAAGAAAGATAACAGGAGTGGAGGAGCAACAGTTTGCTACAAGGGCAAAGTGCCAGGACATAAAGAGCCAGATTTCTGTCCCATTCTTAAGCTGGCCTTTCCATGTTGACCCTCTACCTACTCCCTCCCCCTCCCCTCCTCCTCTATCACCACCTCCGCCCTCCCAAAACAAGATCCTCTGAGACCCTGACCCGCCCATTAAGTTGAGCAACAACAGCCAGATCGATAAAAAAATGGGGAATTTTCTTCCCGCCGCTTTTTTTTTTTTCTCTCTCTCTCTCTCCTCATGATTCGTCAGCTTTCTCTCGTATGAACTGCATTATAAAATGAAGACTGAAAGAAACGGTCATGGAAAAAAATGTTTCAGAAATAAAAACTTATACCTTTGCAACTCTCAATGAATGGTATGATTAAATTTGAATAAATAAGCTAACTAAAAAATCACTGTGACGTCTTTATTATATACGGCAGACTAAACACTGATGCGCACTTTTATATGCAACAGTATAGTAGAATGAAAGCGTATGTTGAAAGATAAGTCATATATATTATATATATATTGAATAATTTCCACTTGAAAGGTACTATCTATAGTTTTCATATTAAAAGTCTTTAAATTAAATGAATGTTCTTATTAGCTAAATGAGTTCAAAATCTTGAGCTTCAA
>NC_087201.1:85334793-85344793 GCF_015104395.2 Macrobrachium nipponense
TAGGTTATAACCCAATGTAGTAAGCTTAGCTGCATTACTGAATGTGAGAATTTTGAAAGCTAACAAACACTCAACTAATAATATACAGTAATTATCACAAAAGCAACATTACTTTGTAATAACTGAATTATCATAATACTGGTTTAACAAACCAAAACTAAGATCATGCATAACAGGAGCGTTTCAAGGCCACTAGCCTCCCCCAGTGATGAACTTTCCTGCTCCCAAAAGCTACTTTGTTTTTCATTCGAAAATTATTTTGTTATTTCTACTAAAACCTAATAACTAAAACCGAGCCACAAACATAATCCCCTGGGGGGGAAGTCAAAACAGAAGCCTGCCAGTGCTTAATTTTCCAGTAAAAAGCTCTCATTCCACAAACCGTACCGAATAATATTTCTGAAAATCAACGAGTTATCGAGAAATCATCCATCTGTTCAAGCATAATATCACTTACTGATCCACAGAAAATGGACTTATAAAGAAAAAGACAAAAGTTAAAGTATAAAGTCAGTTCCCTTAAGCAGACTTTGAACCCAAAAGACTTATAAAACAGCGCAAGTCACAAAAGCCATACTAGCCACCAAAATTAGCCTGACATTCAAAACAATCCAAAATTGTTATTGTTAACGGCCTAACTCTACTTTGAAACCCTGCACTTTTCATAAGACCAACAAACTGTAAAACACCAAGATAATACCATCACACCAATTAAACTCCCAGACACCCAACAGATGTGTTAATCCCAATGAAATTTACGAGACCGAAGAGATATTTTAGACTCGACTAATAAGCCTAAGACCTTGGAAACATTACTCATAGTCGACTAGTCTCTGAAAATGGGCTTTGCTTGAAACCCAGCAGCGACTCGAACTTAAAAGACAGGAAATGTCCCTGCTTTAAGGAAAAGCGTGAAGAGAAGCTTGTAACGATCCTGAAAGTAAGGTGAAAGTAAGGAAAACAAATATTGTAGCGAAAGTGATAAACATGGAAAGACCTTTAACAACGGGAAATAACGTTGAAATGAACAATTGAAATCCTTTGCCACACGAAAGAGAAAAAATACGAGAAGCAAACTTTCAGTCAATAAAAATGTGATGGGAAGGCTGAGAAAAATCATAACAGATGGAAAAATGAAGTGAAAACTCGACTGAAAAAGACGAGAACCGGGGCCATATATCAAGTCGATGCTTGACGTATTTCAGGGAGAGAAATTTCAGTGGAGATAAACGACCATCGAGAATCTTTCCATTATCATCCACAACAGAAAATGCGGAGGAAGGAGGAAGGAGAAAGACGGGAGAGAGGATTCTTGGAGGGACGCTGACGGAAGAAGATACATCGCAATACGGAGAGTCGGGAATGAGAACAGGATGTTTGCGCATCGTGATAAATTATGAGAGAGAGAGAGAGAGAGAGAGAGAGAGAGAGAGAGAGGAAATGGAAATTATAAACAGAAACCATATGAAAAATTGATATGGCATATGTTCTTTCGACTTCCTGGAATCTTGCTAAGAAAGGTATTCGTGTAAGAAATAGTTGAATGCCATGACGCAGAGAGAGAGAGAGAGAGAGAGAGAGAGAGAGAGAGAGAGAGAGATAAACTTCCTTGGTGAACGAAATACAGTCAAGAACCTTCCCAAATTCAAATCAACTCCAAAAAAACTTGCAAGACTTCAAACCGCGTTTCAGCTCCACTTAGGTAGTAACAGTTATTACAGAAGACCAGTGGCATTAAAAAAATTATAGACAATGAAAAAAAAAATCATCCTTTCTGTTTCCCTCTTTCCTTTCGCCCTGTGCCGAGGTGCCATCCACACAAAGAGAACTCCCAAGTTTTCGCCGAAATTCCCCACAAACTTTGGGGGAGCAATGTAATTTCAATGTTGAACGCCATTAGAGGCCGACCGCGGATTCCACGGGGGAATTTGAAGGCATTTCACCGGATGAACAATGCAGGAACTGACGTCCAAGTGACGCTCGAAGATATACAGCTAAGAAAAACGCTCATTACTGCTATTCATCATTAGGTATCATTTCCAAGCGCTCAAATATAAATGGGTCGCTTTTGCCATTAGTGTAACCTCCACCCTAATCTGAGCTTGTTTTAACCAATAACCCTTTATTTGACCCAGCAACTTGACTCTTATTTCAACCAATTAAGGGGCCACAATTATTAGGTAATAAATACTCATGGCATACAGAAAAGATACATGAGATTTTGTTCGCATATAATTTACTCCCACCCTCAAAAAACAACACAAATTAAAAAAGAAATATCCTGATTATAACTCCACGTCCAAACCTAATTGTTATTCCCATTTTGCAAATTCGAAAGTATATTTTCATCCTTATTTGTCTGAGAGAACACGAAGGGAATTGATGAAGATTACATTAAAAGGTGCCACGTTAGTCTCTTGATCAGATTAGTGAAGGTTAAATTTACTTTCTGCTGTGTGCACGTCGGGCTATAATGCAATATTCAGTTGACCCTTTACAATACTGCCTAAATCTCTCTCTCTCTCTCTCTCTCTCTCTCTCTCTCTCTCTCTCCAGCACATGCAACTTAGTTAAAAAAAAATAACGACAGGAAAAGTTACTTACACTTCGTGATGTCTACAACACAAAATGAATGACATTTTAGAAAAGGGAATGCTCTGTTGACGACGCCACTGACAAGTAGAAAGCAAAATACTCCGGGTTCCAGATACCAGGCAATAAGAAAAAAAAATAATCCCACTTTACCCAACATGCAAACTCATATTTGACAAATGCTTCACTTCACCCCTGGTAGATAAGCGTAAGGGTGAGTTTCTGTGCAGGGACGCTGGTGTCGATGGTGATATAACTGTGGGAAGCGAAGGGTAGAAATCGATGGTTGTATGGTGTGTTGGAGGGGGAGTGGGGTAGGGAGAGTTTGACAGAAGTTGGTACAAGTTTAGTATTACTGAAGCGGATGTTAAGACATAAAATGGGATCATAGGGAGGGCGAGGAGAAAGATACCGATCATGGGAAAAGCAGACCAAGTCTATTCCCAGGAAAAAATATGTATAAGTATGTAAGTATACATATAAACTTGAGGTTAAAAAGAATGACACATTGTGGTACAAGATGCTAGCAAGAGTGAAGAGTAGAGTTCATGGGATACGTCTAAACGAGAAATATCGGACGAACATTCTACAGTGACAGAACAATTATGACAAATGACGGAAATAGAAGCTAAAGAGGAAGTCATTCCGAGATTGGTGATAGAAGGGAATAAGTCAAATAATGAATGACTGGTCATTATAATGAGACAATGAATAACGTGAGAACGACGAGGGGTGGAACCTGACAGCATCATGCCCCACGCAGAGTCGGAGCAGCAAGCGTGCCAGAGCGACTTCCAAAGTAGAAAGGATGCAGATCATTAGTGAATTTTTAGAAGTAGGTCCCAGAGGAATTACTGTCTAGCCTCGAAAGAAGCAGACAACAAATGGGGAGCGTTCAAAACGGACGCGAACTTATTTGTAACATAAAGGGGCGCTTGCCCTGAAAAAACGTGGCATTTGATGACATGGTGGGTCATGGGTGGAGCAGTTCGGTTTTAGGTGAGGCAGCTGCCGTATTGATCAGGTGTTTAATATACAGCAGGTATGCGCTCCGGTTGAAGGGTAAAAATGGTTATTATATGACAGGAATGATACGGGGACAAAGGGGAGTTCTTTTTTTTTATGTATAGTGGGGAAAACTTGCTTATCCTTTAGTTGCTAGACATGGCACTGATACAATTATTGATTTAGAGTAAATTAACTTTGCGTTTGGGCATTGTTCAGTCTATTGGTTAATTTATGCAGTAACAGACGAAACCATGGGAAAAGCTGAGGATGAACAGTATATTAAAGTTAAAATAAACGAGAAGCATTTCGAAATGGCTGGAGGAATGTATTTACTTTTCACGTTACGTCGTAACTCTGAAAGAATGGAGAGTTGATTTTACATAGCTTATAAGAAACCTATGATGCAAGAATGAGGCCCGAACACAAAGGCATGTAATCATTAGTGAATGATAACAACAAGATTAGGAGGATATTCATGAGCAATAACGCTGAATGGAGATAAATTTCTTATACAAATAGCCATTTACTTAATGACTTAATGGAAAGTATTGCAAACAAATTTCAGTGCATGTTATGAAGAAACCCCAGGAAAAGCTTATTAAAAACAGCGAAAAAGAAGTACAGGAGGGATGTCCAGATATCTGAGGAGAAAATGAAACAAAAATACAGTTTACAGACTCCAACTTCTCTTTAAAATGACGAAACCTAATCTGCAAATTATCACAATGAATACCGTTAAGGTAAACACAATATGTAATTCAAAAACGTCCAATTAAACACAATGGAATGAAATAATTAGGAGGCCAATTTTCAAGCAGCAAGCGAACGCTACTCTTCCATTTTATCCCGTTTATGTGAATGAAGCGAGATCTAATGAATGAAGAGGGTAATGACTTCACGTGACAACGTGGATGGTACCATCCAGTCACGCGTGGTGATAAAAATAGCAGATGTATTTGACTGCGCAAAAATCTTCATAAGACAGACTTTGATAACCTTTAAATTTTGCCTACTTGCTCAACCAATCGCCTTTATTTTCATCATCTCTAGGTAGCTGGAAATATACCTGCCACAAAATGTCTCACACATTTACCATCGAAAAAGGCGCCACTTGATGGCTCTTTATTATGAAGCTCTCCTTCAAAATGTGATTTTACATTTTGATGACCAATACTAGTTTTTCTTGTTGTTCCTTTCCAGGCAACTGATAAAAAATCGAGAATAGTTTGATGTTGCTAGAAAAATTTCCATTCAATATAGAAAAACATATTTACGCCCGGATTAATTATAGAAGCTGAGAATTCGATTCTCCACTGGAGTTGAATTCAAAAATATCCAGTATCGAATGATATAAAGTTATTCAAAATAACAGACATTACTGAAACTTTAAATAAACAGTGAAGCGACTGCATAAAAAATTTGAAGCAAATGGCTGCACAAAAGACGAAGAGAACGACGTATGAATTACAATTGTATTGTACTTTGAGGCCATTTAGAAGCAAAGAATGAAAACAAAGGAAGTTGCCTGATAGGTACAAAGTAAATACACTATATACACACACACGTCAATGCACAGCAAGACTTATGCTGCTGCAAATAGTGCGTCTGTTCTAGAAACATGTTTAATACTAATCAGTTTGATAAGAATTTTATCCTGACTACAACTAAAATCGATAAATGTCTAAGCAAGGAGCAGATCCATTCCGTTATCTTGATGTCGCTCTTGAACTCGAACTGAAGTGTATCGGTTTAGTTTCTTTCACCTCTTGTTTATTTATGACCTTTTCCTAGACCACGTCTCTCTTTCCCTTCAAAGCCCTTTTGGGTTTTTAACCTGATGACTCTACCCACAGGGGTTTTCAGCTGAAAGGTTTTAGAAAGAAAGAGAAATGTACTCAAGTTTCACGAACACTTGGAAAGTAAATCACTGCAACTCATTTCTTACCACAGCTTCCAGCTGGGGGTCAAAATCCGTGCTAACATGAATAACTGATAAATGCTTTAAGGACCAACTCTAGCACACATCCAGATGTGGTTCCGTAGCCATTTAAGAAACACGCGAGTTGAATTCTTCATCAGAGGCACCAGCCTTCCTCTCTCCTCTCTCTCTCTCTTCCTTCCGCCTTCCGTTCCACGGGGCACACACCACTAAGTCGTCACGTCTGCTGGAAGCGTCATAATACCGCCAGCGTTAAACCAAGACGCCGAAAAAGAAATGAAGACACTACCCAACCCCGCCTACCCGGGGCCACCCCCAACCCTCCAAAACACACACGCACGCACACACACACACACAAATCTTTGATCGCGGAGGGTGGATGAGAAAACACTTTTATTGCAGGAAAACGAATAAGAAAACATTCCCTCTCTTGTACAAAGACAAAAAGTAAAAATGACGCTGATAACACGAAAATGAAAAATATGAAGTGGAAAATGTCCTTTGAAAACTCGAAAAAGTTCAAACGATAAAACAGAAGCGGACCCATCGCTACAATTTATTCATTTAACGACAACGTTCTACGCAAGAAAAAGCATTCACTTCCCAAAGTGTGTGAGAGGGGATGTTGGAGTGGGGCGGGGGGGGGGTGGGGGGGGGGGGGGGGGGGGGGAG
Organism: Macrobrachium nipponense; assembly: GCF_015104395.2. Taxonomy (NCBI): domain Eukaryota; kingdom Metazoa; phylum Arthropoda; class Malacostraca; order Decapoda; family Palaemonidae; genus Macrobrachium; species Macrobrachium nipponense. The sequence goes on from NC_087201.1 coordinate 85,341,005, forward strand.
GTATTCACGTAAAATAAATACAATATAGGTTCTGCAAATAGAATATACCAAAAAATTCGAACAAATATTTCATACCCACTATAACACCGCCTGGGATCATGGATTGCAATAATGGTTGGTACCCATTCCGATTTGATGCAATTAATAAAATTTGCTTCGAATATATCCATGATTATTCGAAACTGATATAAAAAAAACTTATAAATACATATACACATTATGTAACACAATTTTACTACTCTGGGGGTGAGGATTACCTCGTCGAGGTATCCAATTTTGAAGGTATGTATTTAGACGGAGCCATGAAGACACGTCTAGCGGTTTTTACCACTCGACTTTTTTCCTCGGTCTATCGGCGACCCACGACATTCGGCTAACTAACAGGTACATAATGCAGAGAAACTGGATATAAGGAAACAGTCCATGCTTTCTTTCTCTCCTGGTTCGAACACGGCCCATCAGCTTGTGAACTACAGCTTACTACAGCCCCATTAGTTCAGAGAGAGAGAGAGAGAGAGAGAGAGAGAGAGAGAGAGAGAGAGAGAAATTTGTCAAAGCTGTCGTATAAAATCGAAATAAAATATTTACGAAATCACGTCTTTCTCCAACTCAAAGAATGTCACATCAGCGAGGGAGAAGAGTTTCTGATACTATTAAAGACCTTTTATGAAGGCTGGCTTTCCAAGTGGGACTCTCTCTCTCTCTCTCTCTCTCTCTCTCTCTCTCTCATACTCTTTCGCCTGTTGAGAAAGGTAGAGTTATAACTCGGTTAAGAGAGTCTTGATTAATGCAGTTAAAGTGGGTCTGCCAGCCCCTTGATGGACACCTTAATCGTGTTCCCTGAAGACTTCCTTAACGGGTCCCCCTTCCCAACCCCCAACCCCCCGGCCCCAGGACATCCCATAACTATCGAGGACCCACTCCCCTCCCACCCAATCCACCTTTCTTCTTTCTTTTTTCACCCCAGGCCACCCACTGCTTTGCTCTCACATCTCTCCAGATTTTCCTTATCGTTCTTTTTCCTCATTCGCTTCTTTTCATCGTCATTTACTTTTATTTCTTTACTCAAACTTTCCTCTCTTTAAATTTCTTGAATCTCTTATTCAAGAACCTTCATACTGTTCTCCTTTACGTTTTATGCATTTTTATTCTTTTGCGAGTCCTACCTTCCCTTTCCATTCCCTTATTAAGAAATTTCTCTGTCCTATCTTCATTTCTCTCCCACTTTCACCTCTTTCTGTGATAGCCAATTTTTCTCACATTCACTTCACCCCTCAACATTTTCAATATATATCCTCCATTCTAGTTTTAATCTTCTCTTTCCTTTTGCATCCTTCGGTGCTTTAGTTTTTTTGTCTTCCGGTCATGCAGTGAAGAAAATGAGCTTGCGTTCAATTGGTTTCTCTTCGTCGATCTGAACTAAACCCACTTACTGAAGCTTAGCTTTCGACTAAGAACGAAACTTGACCAAAACAGCCATAACACTGTCTCAAAGGAGGACGTCTATCAGCATGGCTTACCCCATCTATGGTGGAGGGAAATATTATAAAATATTTCTTAACAAAGTTAAAGTTAAGTATAAATTGGTTTAACCAAACCACTGAGCTGATTAACAGCTCTCCTAGGGCTGGCCCGAAGGATTGGACATTTTTACGTAGCTAGGAACCAATTGGTTACCTTGTAACGAGAACTACAGCTTGTTGTGGGATCCGGACCACATTATATCGAGAAATGAATTTCTAATCACCAGAAATAAATTCCTCTGATTCAACGCTGGCAGAGCGGGGATGCGAACTCGCGACTATCGAATCAGTAGGCGAACACGTAAACCATTCGTCCAACGAGTAACTAAAAATATCTTTACAAAGTGCATGAAAAGAAAACATAGTAAATTACTAGCGCCACAGAAATATTCGAATATAAAATACGTATATATCGTTTATAAATACACTTGTCCGAGATGTGATCACGGGAGATACATAGGATGCATGGAGAGGCAGCTGAAGGTTCGAATAGATTCCCACAGGGGCATAAGCCATAGAACAGGTACCGGGTTATCTAATCCTGAACAATCAAATATACGGAGTCATTCAAAATCATGTAAAACCTACATTGACAGCAAGGATTTTTCCATCTTAGGCTAACTGCAAAACAACAATGACCTAATTATCTTAGAATCTATAATTATCAAAATGACTGTACCTAGTCGTTAAACACCCAATCGTCCTCCGTAAAATTGTTGATAATATAGTTTGGGCCACTGATTTGTCTCACTCTGGTTTTATTGATTTTTGTTAGTCTTGCTCTTTCTTCCATATAGGTAAGTGTTTAAGATTTTAGTGAAGTCCTTTACTTATAATTTGTTTAGCTTTGAAAGTACGGTTTCAGTTTAACTGTTTTTACTCTATTGAGAGCCGCTGCCAATACATTTTACCATAAATTAATTAGTTTTAATATTCGCAAATTATATTTGTTAGCCATGAAAATGCGACTTGGAATTCGTCAGCATTGAAATAAACTGTCGAAGGATGAGGATGCCTTTCCATAGTACTCCCTTCATGATACACACACACACACACACACACACACACACACACACACACACACAGAATATATATATATATATATATATATATATATATATATATATATATATATATATATATATATATATATATATAAGCGTCTGCGTATGTGTGTGTACAGTGAGTCTAGAGAGCCAAGCACTAAAAGTTCCCAAGACATTTTTTCAAAGCAATAGCATAAACCTGAGAGCACCATACCAACCGTTGGGAGTATGAAACGAACGTTTTTTTCATTTTGTCTCTTTTATTGCGCGATCTGGCTCTGAAAGGCTGGTCAGACACGGCCTCATTGCAAAAAGGCGCAAAAAGGCCGGGAAAAGGCACATTATCATTATTCCAGGCCTCTCACCCTGACGTGCATGATACCAAGTCACTTTTTTAACTTCCAGCATTCAGTAAACTTAGAAAAAATAGTTATTACACGAGGGAGAAAAGAGCATAGATAAGGAACGGAAGCAAGGACGTGGAAAATAAATTGGGAAAGTGGCATAAGGAAAGAAGCACACACACACAGTGTAGTTAGAAGCCTGGCTTTTTTAAATATGCACAAACGACTCAATTTTGCTCAAGCACGTACATGCGTGGACACACAACACAAAAACAACACACACACACACACACACACATATATAATATATATATATATATAGATAGCTATATATATATCATATGTATATTAGGTATATATAAATATGTATGTATATGGATATAAATATATATATATATATATACAACCACACACACGGTGTGGATTAAATACAGTAAGCAGACAAAGCGTTACAGACATGTTCTTTTAAAAGCCATTGCGGCTAGTACACCCCAGCACTGACATAGTACCTAGTAACCAGTCGACTGTAGGGGGAAGTAACCACAGTCTAGATGGTTGGAGGACAAGTAACCTAAAAAGATCTGCTAAAAATAAGAAGGTTGACTACCTCCTCGGGCCAAACCCAATGCTGGAGTACACGTGTATGCGTGAATACACACACACAATATATGTATATATATATGGAGAGAGAGAGAGAGAGAGAGAGAGAGAGAGAGAGAGAGAGAGAGAGAGAGAGGGTCAAGTAGCTTCCAATGAGAGAGTAAATAGAAAACCATTTGTGGGAGCCATGATGACCTTTAATTAACTCTTAAATAACCTCCCTAATTTGTGTCATCCGCACCCTACTTTGCCTGAAGTCAGATGACCGCTGGATGA
>NC_087201.1:85349793-85352293 GCF_015104395.2 Macrobrachium nipponense
CTCCTTTTGTACTTCGTATTTTTGGAGATTTATTAAATTAATGATTTCCGTATCATAGAGGTAAAATATTCCTGAATTATAGCTTTTTCATTTATCTAAAAACTTAATTATATGACACATACTACAAAGTTAACAATAATTCCGCAGTCATAAAAACACACACTTGTTAAAATAAATATACAAATAAATAATAAATAAATAAAAAATAAAACTCAGTCAACCATTAGACACAATTTCAAGAAATAAAATAATAGGTAATACGTGAGTAATAAGAACTAATACGTTAGAAATAAAAAGTAATACGTTAGTAAACCAAAAGCAAAAAATGTCTCCAGATAGGTGCAGCAACAGTGTCTTAAAGAGAGGCAAAACAAGCTGTAAATATTCGAAATTTGTGAATGATGCAGCAATTTTAAAATTCACTACATGAAAATGTATTCACTCTTGAATGTCAGAATATCCGGTTTTGTGGAACAGCAGAAATAATCTTGTCTTTGCATAGAATGAATGCCTTCTGTAAAAGTATGTGTCACAGACTTCAAATACAGTTTTTAAGTGGATGTCTGAACCATTAAAATTATGAAGATGTCATATATGCCCCGGGTTTAACCACGACAAAACTGAAAACCCACATTCGGATTTAACATAATTGGCGTTAACACCAAATACCTTTCACAGAGAATATTTCGAAAGCATTGACTATCACTGCTAGATTTCCTAGAGAGTTTTCCACGCTGGAAGACCCGAATAGTCTCTCAAGAACTTTTTAGTTTTCACAATTAATGACAAAAATCATCAAATGACCTTCGAAAAAATAGGAACACTACTGCAATACTCACCAATTAACCTGTATAGTTACAATAGCATAATCAATGTAATGTATCTTGCCAATCAAACTGGAAACAGAGAAAAACAACAACCTCAATACGCTAAAAGTCTGGTATAAAAGGTAGTTGACCAACACGTTTAAGGACCTCCTGAAATGGCCATTATAACCGAATACGGCCACTGAAAACTCGTACTTAGGATCTGATACTATTAAGGGCTTGGACGGGATCCGCTTGGGAGCTCTGAATGCTCACACAATGAGATCAGGAACCGCTATCCGATTGCCCCGTAAATGAATTTGACTCCCTCTCGCTGTCGCCTTGCAAATCGCCTAATGATTCATAGGCCGCGGTCTCTGAGTAACTTTTCAAAAAGATACGAAACGTGGGAACAAAAGATCATGCAAATGAGGGACTGAAGATTCCGATCTGAGCGATTGTTTCTTATGTTTGTAAAGAATATGAATGAGTTCTAAAATTATGTAAAACATGAGCATTTTATCGATTATGAATGAATCAGCTTAAGAGGGGAAATTCTATACATTTGTCTATAAATGAGTTTGAAAGGCATTTGTTTATCTTTCATTAACAGACGGGAAGACGCCACTTTCATGACTGTGTTCGTCTTATTTACTAATATGACAAGGAAATTTGCTTCATCCTACTTCTGAAGGGGTGAAAAATATAATCTTACATTTTCAACTAACCGCACTTACAAATGACTAAAGTACGAGGCTACGAAATCTTTGAAACATTAACAATGGAAAGAAATTGATGAACACAGAACAGTACCAATGTCCTGTTACGACTCTAATTCATTGACTTTACTGATTTTTGTCAGTTGAATATACATATACTAGTGGATGCTGTTCAATTCAACCTTGGAACAAAATGTCACTCTCGGGGGTTTCATTCAGCTTTTCCGAGCGTCGTTACAATGCAAGAGCAATTTCGACTGAGCTGCCTAGTTTCCTTGACGACACTGAAAATACCATTCGAGATCTTCCAACATTAAAATGACTCCCCTAATTGCCTGCTCTCCTTAAAAATTTCAAAATACTGGGATAGGAAGTGATGTCCGTGGAGAAGGGACAGAGTATAAGAGCGATAGGAAATATGATTTTCCAATAACGCGATAAAGGACCGAGACTGATTTATCGGTCATTTATTCATTTTATGCAAACGCACAATTATTCTATTTTAATATTTTGTTATTTATGACTACATTTTTGGGTTGAAAAACCATCAATAATGAAGAATACTTAAATAAATCACACTGATTTAGCATTTTACCTTACAATCACTACTCGACATAATTTTCTCTCTAGTCTAATTTCACTTCTCCAACGGGATCGTTCGCATCATTTTTTGCTGATATTGTACAAAAAAAAAAGGCCTTTTAATCAGAAGTGTCTCACCCGCAACAACTAGAGACATTTAAGAGATCCCCCTATAATATTAATCTATATATATATATATATATATATATAGATATATATATGAAGATTATATGTTATTATTAATAATAACATAATAATATATATATAATATATATAGATATCCATATATATATAGATATATATATATTATAATATATAGTTATTTTATAATATTAATATATATATATATATATATATTATATATAATATATATATTTATATATATATCATATA
>NC_087201.1:85357293-85389793 GCF_015104395.2 Macrobrachium nipponense
AGGAAAGTGGCTCTCTCTCTCTCTCTCTCTCTCTCTCTAGTTCCCTACAAATCGATCTTGGTCGACGCGGGGAGGGGGAGGGAGCTGTTGGCAGAGGCGTGGTCGGACCGCGCCCATCCCCACCCCAAGACCTTCCGCCCCGCCCAGGTTCCCTTCACTCCGCCCCTGTTACTCCCTAGCCAAACCTCGGTCTCCCAGAGATAATTTCAGAGACTGCCGTGACTTCAAGTCGTCCAGAGCTTTACAGAGGACGTGATTTTCCTCCCCTGGAGTCTCTCAAGTCTCCAAAAATTCCCACGACAACTCCGACAAATGGGAGGGCCGCTGCTCCTCCCTCCGTCGGCCTCCTCCGCCCGCCGAGGTGGACGCCTGCCTTGCACGACCTACCTGGGGCTCTGAGGAAAGGTGCGACTGAGCTCTCTCTCTCTCTCTCTCTCTCTCTCTCTCTCTCTCTCTCTCTCTCTCTGCCGCGATCTCGAAAGCCATGTTCCACAGTTGTACCCGTTTTCCATTATTGTGTATCTTTCAGATGCTAGGCTATGGTAATTAACTAGTGATTACGTAATCATTCTAATTTGCGATTAACATGCAATTATACCTTTGCCTGTTAGCTGCACGAACTCCTTTAAGGGCGTTTTTCCCCTTCACTATGAATCTGAACTACATTTTATGTTTGTAAACTCTTATCCTCTCCTACAAGGTATTTCAAGTGTAAATGAAAAGCAATAGAAGGTAAATATAAATGATAAAAAAATTTACTGATAACCTGTGACGCCGATATATATCACCACCACGAAATGAAGTTTGGTCCAAATCCCTATTCCAATTGAGGGTCTATCATGGATAAGCGCATCGTAGTAAATGAATCTGGTTAATTAGAACAGCCATCGGCTATGCGTACATTCACAATAAAGGGTGTCGCGGAAACTGCCATTACATAGTAGCTTTGTTAGGTGACACTGTTCACTGCAATTATATAATAATATATATATATATATATATATAATATATATTATAATTACTTAATATATAATATATTATATATATATATATATAAATAATATATATATATATATATTATAATACTATATATATATATATATATACGTATTATATATGTATTGTGGTGTGTCTGTGTGTGTGCGTGATGATTATATTTCAGCAGATATATAAAGCCGCATTCCCCTCTTAAAAAAGCTTAAAAGTCGGCAAAGTATATACAAGTTTTAATCCCACCTTTCCCCTTGTCGCTCTGGTCATGAGCGTAGCTTTCGTTCAACTTTCAAAACCGAGATGGAAAGTCTACGGCATCATAGTGTCACATTTCACTTATTTTTCCGTTTGTCAAAAGTTGAAAAATAACGTCATTTACGGGAGTTCTATGGTGTATGGTGTGTGTGTGTGTGTGTGTGTGTGTGTGTATATATATAATATATATATATATATATATATAATATATATATATAATATATATATATAGATTTCACTTTATTTTTCTGTTTGTCAAAAGTTGGAAATAACGTCATTTACGGGTCTATATATGTATATATATTTATATATATATATATATACATACATACATACATACATACATACACACATAAATATATATGTATGAATTTTTATCAATACTCACATACATTCGGCCACATACGTTTAATATCAAATTCACTCAAACTACGGAATGCAAACCGAAAGGAAATTTATAAGTGGCAGGCGATTCGTCACCAGGTGAACTCGAACCAATTACATTATCACTTTATATAGATAATATATATATATGATATATATATATATATATACATATATATATATATATATATATATAATGTAGGTAGATATACACAGATAAATAGATAGATAGACAGATACAAAGAAATAGCAAGAGAGAGAGAGAGAGAGAGAGAGAGAATACACAAGTAACGTATTCCATAACCATTAACGTGCACAGAGATACAAACAAAAATAAAACGCAAGCTACAACAACAAAGGCGGCACGTTCAAATGTTGCACATTAATCCACCAGCGGCACTAATTTGCCATCCCTTGGGTGGTGGTCGTCGTCCTGGCCTGCGTCAGGAGAACCAGACACAACGGCAATGAAAGTCTAATGTACACAAAATTCATCACCATTATCATCCACACTAGACACTTCATATTCTGAATTTAAGATTAGCATTCCACTGGGTCAAACTCGAGTCGTGCCCGTTTTCAGAATTATAACACAGGCGTGATAGTTATACGCATTTAAGTAGCCGAAGTTAGACAATTCATGCTGAGCTCCCTTCCTCTTGGAGTGCCTGCCAATAACCTACATCTCAAGAACTTCGATTAACGACAATATTTTCGGGCAAGAGAATCACCATTACTCTAATATTACATGTCTAAGATAGAATTGTTTGTCTTTTCACATTAAAGCATGCTATCTTTTCACAGCAAAGCATGTTATCATCATTCTTTTACACAAGGAACATTCCTTTAAAAACCTTTCTATATTTTTTCATAAGCTTGCTAAGATTTACTTGAGCAATGAAGGGTATAAGATGCACGTGAAATGTACATCACAAATGAAGGGTTTTCCTATACTTATGACAACATATACTGGTATAAAGCTTTCCATCCTAATAACTGCTGTTTTCTTAAAACCATCCCATCCAATACTATGGTATACGAGAATTTACTCTTATGATTTAAGATAAGGATTAGAACCAAATACACACATGTAGCCTAGCTTTCCTTAAGAAATGTTATCGGATCTTGCCTTGGAAAAAGAAAAAAAACCGAGGTCAACACTTTACTCCACGTTTTCTCGGGTGTCCCAAACGGTTAGCTACAAAGCTATTAAACAGCAGCCATTCAATTTACTTTTTCAATAAAGCCAAGCCTCCCTTCGGAGGAAAACGCGAGAGGAAAAGGCAGGGCGAGGTTTTATACGTTTACTCTATAAAAGATTTCACATGGTCAAAGCTACTTCATACACAATTCAGTTTCGTTTTCCCCTCTTGAGAGGATTTTAATTCTTGTCTGTCTGTCCTTGAACACTTATAGAAGCCAAGCGCAAACAGTACTAAAAATTTGATAACAAAAGAAATATAGTAAGCAAAATAATTATTACAAGGGTTACTATATTCAAGAGCTTACGAGATTTTGCAAGAAAAATATATTCTCATTTTGCTCACCAGGCTAGATTACACGTGAGTGCCCGTTGGCTTCCTGGCCCCCTCATAACAGTGCAACTACGCTTGGCTGACGAAGTGTGAAATTGAAGTGTGATGGCGCAATGTAGGTAAAATGGGACGTGATTTTTCCTGTCACTTGAGTAAGCTAAAGGAGTAAGACCCAGATGACGTAATGAGAAAAATTCTTGGAAAAATGAAGTAAAGGCATCCAGCAAGAAATGGCAAAGCTCGCCAATTTCAAATCTTTGGTGGACGAGTGAGCAAAATTATGCTTCAAGATACGAAAAACGCTGTACATTAAGTAAGGAAAGACAGTGTAATATAAATTAATACGGAACCTTTATACTTCTGGGTAAATCTCTATCAAATATGATATGTACCGATCCGTTTCAAAGCTATTGAGAATAAAAATTCGTCCATCAAAGCAACCATTTGAAGAACATCCAAAACCTTGACTTGTGAGTAAAAATAACAGGTCAAAATTCACTCTATCAAAACACCCTAAAAAAACATGAAGTGAAAATGATGACCTTGCCAAGAGAATGAAATGAACAGAAACAGACGTTCTGAGAATACAAGAAGAGAAAATCCATTTGAAAACTGGAAAGGATAAAACAGTCCAGCGCCGTTTCATCAGCTTAACGCTAAATTCCCGAGAGTATAAAGCAACTGCAAAAGGGGACGCACAGCCTTACGGCGCCTAAGGAAGATTGATGGACAGCAGCGCCGAGGAAAGAGGAAGAAATGTGGGAGAGGACAAGGGAACTGCAACATGGGAGATGGAGCCAGATAAGAAGGCAAAGAAACGTCAACGGATGAGAGAAAAGGGGGAAGAGACCAAAAAGTGGAATGGTTACAACGGAGGGAGAAATATGAGAAATAGAAAATAAACAAAGAAAGCTTTGGTATACTGGAATTAATGAGGGTCATATTAACTTGAGAGAAAGGATAGACGGTGGTAAAGAGAAAAACCCAGATAATGTCCTACATGAAAAAGCAAACACAGTCTGTACATCTCTCTCTCTCTCTCTCTCTCTCTCTCTCTCTCTCTCTCTGCAAGGATTATCTAAATTATCGTAACATTCAGAATACATCTTGAGAAATATCATAAAATAGTTAGTAGGAATAACACATGGATAACATTACAGAAACATGTGACTGATCCGAAAGAAAAATCTCCCCCAAAAAGTGGCAGTCCTATTAGATGAAGATGTGACGTAGTTTGCATCAAGATTGAAGGAACGATTGGAAATCCCATCAGTTTCTGGGATGTGAATCCATTCCAAGAATCATTCCATCCACTGGAAAACTCTAGGAAAAAACAATATAAACGCCTTCGTAAACAACAAAAAACAAATATAAAAGAGCCACGTTATGTTTCAAAAGAAAAACTAGATTTATCCGTAAGATTCCCGAAAACTTACTCCATATTGCAACTGACATTTAATAATCACGTTTCTAGAAAAGTGTAATAATGCAGATATCTTGAACACGTGCTGTGATATATATATATATATATATATATATATATATATATATATATATATATATATATATATATATATATATATATTATATTAAAATGACAAACCTGTAAAACAACGAATACAACCAAGTCTGATAATACAGATATTCTAAAAATAGATCTATATGTCAATCATTCATGAAGCCTTAAAAATAAAAGAACGTTTTAAACTCTTGTAAAGAATTTGATATAAATTCTAAATCACCTGACAATACATTACTACTCACTATTTAATAATAATAATAATAATAATAATAATAATAATAATAATAATAATAATAATAATAATAATAATAATAATAATAATAATAACAGTACAGGTGACTTTCCCATTGCGTTCATTGGAACGGAAGACATTATTAGGATTATCCAATGGATCCAGGACAATAAGAAGACCTTTACCCTTTGACTTGTGACCGACAGCAGTGACCCACTGACCTCAAACCCAATAAAATTCATGGTCTATTCAAACTCGCGATCCAAGAAAAGCCACATGGATAAATCTACGGGGAGGGAAGGAGGTAGGGAGAGAGAGGGGGACATATAGAATGGAAGAGGGGTCGGCGCACTCTTCTCAAAGATTGGAAAGAGGACTATTCTGACACCGGCCGACTATTAAAATTGAAGGTGGGATCACGCAAACAGGATGCCTTGAAGAGTTATGAAATTTAAGTTTAGTGTCAGACAAAAGGATGATTTAAGTGATAAAATTCAGTCACCCAATTGATAGGAAATGAATCAAAGTTCACCAAGCGAAGGGCAACAAGAAATCGACAACAATTCTAGAAGATACAATAATGAACCCAGCATTAAAAATATAAACCTTTCGGCATCTAAATGTAAAAACGAAATACGATTCAAAACTCTAATTCAGCAAAACGTATCCCAACTAATGCTGAACATGACAGAAACATAGGAAAACTACAAAGGCATATAATCGCCTTCCCATGCATAGAGTCATGAACACTTCAAACACCACAACTCCTAACAAACAAACATCAAGCTTCAACGGTAAAATCCAGAACTGAAGAGTAGCGAAGGTAACCTTCAGAAGCCAAATTGAGGAAAACCAATAGTTTTCTTCGCAAAGCATCATTAAATACGGAAAATAGATTCGCTTCCTTTAGTGCTTCAACCTCAGTGTAATATTTCATCTTTCTGAGCAGTGGCCGAAAACAAAAGTAGGAGAGAGAGAGAGAGAGAGAGAGAGAGAGAGAGAGAGAGAGAGAGAGAGAGAGAGAGAGAGAGAGAGAGAGTGTAAATTTAATTTTATGGGTAAAATCTTGAACAAGAAGCCACACAATCAAAAGGCAATAAAACCTTTAGAAGATTTCAAGTAGTACGAGACAAAGGTAAGTAAGAAACAGAGGATGGATGTAGAAACACAAAATAAGCCACTTAAGGGAGGCGTGAAAGTAGTAAAGTAATATTGGAAAATGTCCTGAGACGAGGCACCGGATGATGGTGAATTTAACACCAGCCGTCGGAAGCCTTTGATGTCAGCGTCCCTCTCATCGCAGTTAAACAAAGTTGCTTCTCCTCCAGTGAACAACTCAAGGCGCAGAGACCTCGCGAGATAACAATATTAAAACAAGTAGCGTTAAAAGGCCGACCTCCAGTTTATATTAACTTTCTTTTAAAGGTCGTTTATTTTTTGCTCTAAGGAGATCGACGCGACCGAAGAACAATAATGAAGTGCAACTCACCCATTAATAACTAATTAAGATTTTATAAAATAAATAAAGATATAAAAAAGCACCAGTCTCCATCTCCCTTAATAATGTTGAAACTTCCTTTTACATGAATACAGGGTCAAAATTCCGGATACACTATAACACCAAAAACTCTGTGAAGAAACACGCATGAGTAGAAGAATTAGACTTTTAAGTAGTACAACGCTAACTACCTTTTATTAAACCAACAATAACGAAATATGACAATTTAATGTTTAAACGCTGTAATATCGAGTCAAGTAAAAAATTATTACAGAGAGAGAGAGAGAGAGAGAGAGAGAGAGAGAGAGAGAGAGAGAGAGAGGACGAGATGAGAGGAGGAGAACGAGAGGAGAGATGAGAGAGAGAGAGAGAGATGAAAAAACGAATTCCTCTCAATTTCAAGGACAAGAAACTGATAACATAGTGAAATGACTTTTGAAAGCAGCGTGGAGGTAATCTTGCTCAAACTCATTATAACTTTCCTTCCTTTAATCTCTCTAATCTTCTTTACCTCCATAAAACCCCTGGAAGTGAAAAGTTCTCATAAAACCAAAGTCTAAAAACATAAAATTAAAAGGACTGAAGGCTAATTCAAGAGGGCCACGCAGAGAGGTTAAATGATGAAAAATGGGGGAAATTTACATGATTTTAAACAATGGGCAATTGAAGGTCCGGGACATATTAATTCTGCAATGTCTGATTCCTTGTAAATGCTGCAGAACACGGATGGCTATATAACAGCATAATATGACAGGGCTGCAAAAATACCAACCACCAAAGTGTATCATAATAAAAATAGAAGCTTAAGGTTTCCTGGCAACAATAGCCCTTGTTGTTCAAACTTGTCCAGTGGAACATCCATCGATCAATCAATCAAAAGCTTAGCTAATCGTAAATCAATTATTTTCTGGGAAGGTGTAAGTAAGAACATTAAAACTAAGAAAGGAAGTTCAGCTCATTCCGTCAACTATAGCCAGAAGTCTTTATTCCGTATGTTTGCTTGAATAGTTACCTTCCCATTTCAGGTCGCTGACGTTCACTTGGGAAAGCTCATGAACATGCCTACGTGAGCTTTATTGTGGCTACTCTATTAACCTCAGTCTCACTTCCAAAATGTTCTAACACAAAAGCAAACGAAATGGAGGCAGGTGACTAAAATAATGGGAAGACTGGCTGACAAAGAAGATAAGAAGACTGCTTAATCATTATCCACCTATGCACTGACCTCCTGACATTTGCAATGCGGCGCGTTATTCGCCCAAGAAACCTGGCCATTACGGGAGGGGAAAGCGAACCAAGTTTCCAGTGACGTTACCTGCACCTACACCGGGTAACAAACCTTCAATTATTGCAACCGAGATAATGATCCTGTCCATTAAGCCTAAATAGGCTTTCTGATGAGGACGTACTGACCAAATCCACCGACTCCAGCGCGCGGTGGTGACATCGCATTGCATTATGCCGACCAAGAGCTCTTGTTTTGAAACCTTCACAGGACGAGATGGTGGAAACGGACGGTGTTCATTCGGTACTCGAAGAGATAACCCTACTAAGGTTTTCAAAATTATAAGAGAGAGAGAGAGAGAGAGAGAGAGAGAGAGAGAGGGGGGGGGGGTATAAAGGAAAAGAAACTTCTCGAAAGAGACTTTCTAACATTCCAAGGTTCAGAAAATAGACATATCTGATTTCCAGTAGCCTGCATCTCACGAGCATACGATTCAAGTCCCAAATTCACTCATATCAGTGATCGATTCCTTAAAGACGCTTTCTTCATTACCTACGCGGTTAATTCTCCCCAGTTTAATGAACAAAATTTTCTGATTGCCTCATCCCAGCAATTTAAAATATGGGTTCATCGTCCCAGTCGGAAATAGGCGTCATCTCAGTCGGAAATCGCAAATCAATATCGAAATATGGCCGAGTCACTCACTTCCTTTCACACTGAACAAACGTGTCGTGTTTATCGGCACAAAATTCGGTATTAACAACTAAGTTATATAACTATATACTATATATACAGTATATAGTATACTATATATATATATATATATATATAGATATATAATATAGATATATATATATCATAATATTATAATATATATATATAATTAGATTAAGATATTATATATTATATATATATTATTATATAAACAAAATAAGTGGGATCTCTACATTCTGTATTTAACTGCACTTCCTCTTACCTCTTCCTAATGAACACCATATTCTTTGGAAGCTTGAATTTCAAGTCTATGGCCCCTGTGGGCTTGTTCCATGTAAATAGGTTTCATCTACTGAATAAGCAACTGAATTTGAAACAAATGCCTATAAAGGACTGGGAAATATTCACAAACAAAGCAGATGAATTGAAGACATTCCAAACATATTCGTGTTAAGAACTCAGAGAGAGAGCTGAGAGAGGAGACTATGGATGAGAAGAGAGAGAGAGAGAGAGAGACGATAGAGAGAGAGAGAGAGAGAGAGAGAGAGAGAGAGAGAGAGAGAGAGAGAGAGAGAGAGAGACGCTCCAATGTTCGTGTGATGTAAGATATCTTGCACACCTTCATCTTCAGAATGTCTGTATCCCTTTTCTTTCCTCTTTTACGAAGGGAAGATCTAATTACCTACTTTGCAAAGGAGAACTTTCAAACTCCAAGAGCTTTGTGAAGGAAGAAAAAAAATCCTTTGGCTTCTTTCTCTCACTGCAAAACGAGAATAGCACATTCACTCGGAAAAAACTGAACATAAATTACATAAAAAATGTCTGTATCATGAGAACCTGCACTTTGAAAAGATTTTTCTCGCAAAAGTTATTTCGCTCCGAATTTCCGATAACATAATTTGACAGCTAAACATTATAGGAAGAAGAGTGACTCTAGGTTCAACGAAAAGATCTTAATACTTAAAGCATGGAGTGCGGTGGAAAAAAAAAATCGTAACTTTCTTTGTGAAGGACGGAGACTGACACTCTGAAATGCAACAATGAATAAGGCAGAAGCTCATGCATACATGCAACAGACACGATGACTCTGAAATCAAACGAATTTAATGCACATCTAACGAAGTCCAAAGAAAAGAACTACAAAGAATTGTGAACTCGAAAAGCTTACCAAAATTCTAAAATAGTCGACTCACCCAAACGAAAAAAGCACAGTAGTGATATACTTTATTCTTTAGAAAAAAATAAAAACTATTTTCCCGTGTCCCCATCGCAAGCACACGAACGCCATAAAATGGGGAAGGTGGAAAATCATAGGTTGAAGTCTCAAAATGGGGATACACGGTTGGTGGAAGTCCGGAGAGGGGCGGGGGTTAGTAGTAAGGGTGGGAAGATGGAGGGAGTCCTAGGGGGAAGGGGTAGGGGTATAAGAAAGGTATACAGAGACCCAGGCGTGCCCGCCGTCAACAACCTTCGAGTGAGACCTGGACATCAATATTGGAAGGATAATCAATCGCGACACAATATTCCAACAGTCTCTCCTCCTTCTCCTTCTCTTTCTCCTACTCCTCCTCCTCCTCATCCTCCTTCCCCCCCCCCCCCCCACTCCTCCTCCTCTCCTCTACTCTCTCTCTTGGACTAACACGAAACCTCAGAGTACACCGCCCGCGCCTGGTTTATTGAGGCGCTCGAACCGCTGCTTTTGTGGGTCAAGTTTTAAAGAAAGCAGGAGAAAGTGCGCGAAAGGCCGCCATTGACGCCAGGGGCATCATTCCATACTAGATTTCATACTATCTGGAATGTAATTACGATCGTACTTTTTATCTTGTTTCATCTGTGTGACGCGAGTGTGTATTGCATGCACATGAACCGAAAGCAATGCTTACAAGCTATCATATATATATATATATATATATATATATATATATATATATATATATATACATATATATTCTCTCTCTCTCTCTCTGTTATATACATTTAATTATTGATTCCAGTCTGTGTATCTAACAGAGAGAGGGAATACACCACAAACAAACAAAAACAACACACACACACACACACACACACACACACACATATATATATATATATATATATATATATATTATATATATATATATATATAGATATATATATTATGTGTGTGTGTATCACATAAGGATATGAAATATGTAAAGATTTCTGCAAAGTAAAAAAAAATGAAAGTAGTCATTCATCCTTTACCTTCGGCTCAGTAGTCTTCAGAATGATGTCCATTTATACCTTCAGCTGACATTCTGACATCACGCGATGACTGGCAGCGAACGTGTCTCTCATTAAAATAAATTAGCATAAAACCAAATCAATATCGGAATGTGGCCATACCATTCATTTCCCATGACGCTGAACAAACGTATGGTAACTAGCAGTACAATCCGGTAATAAAAATATAGGGTATGTATATGATTCATATCCGCTATGATATTTGTTCATGTTCTGTACTACTTAAAAGAAGTACTATCCTTTTATGGAGAGGTGTAGGGGAAAAACAAAACCAGTATGGCTTAACACTCTAATAGTGGGTTGTTTTTTCTCAGATAATCTCTATTACCTATGTCCTGGATACTTTTTCCAACCATGTGATGTGAATCAAGTTAGAAGAGAAAGGAACGAAAACTAGTCGACGGCTCAACCTAACAGCATTTTACGACGTCTATTCTGACTAACTTTAACGAGCAGCGTGGGCAGCAGAGAAGTAAACAGAAGACTCCCAAGAGCTCCCTTGAAAGCAAGTTTTTGTTAAAACTATTAATACTACTTCAGTTATATGAGGCAAAGCGAATGAGAGGAAATCACAACACATTTAAAATTTTGGAGCCATTCTTTATACAATACATTTTTTCTATTCGCATCCTTTTTAACTTTTGCACTCCAAATACACACACACTATATATATATATATATATATATATACTGTATATACACATATATACTTACTTGAAATACTGAAAGCTTTTAACAAGAAAGCATTATTGGGATTATGTAAACTCAAGAGTTCAAGAATAAAAATAATCAGAAGCTTTTCGACAGCAAAGCCATAACAGGTTGATGGAGATGTACGCAGCAAAGAGGACAGTAAATCTGAATAAAATAGAAATGAAAAAAATAATAAGAATAAAACACGCAGGCGCCTCCTTGATCATTCCCCCTCAAAACTTTCCAGATTGAGTTTCTTCGGTTGGCAAATGGATTCCTCGAAACTTCAATGCTTAAATTCGAGTGATAGGAGACAGGATTTCTCCGATCTTCCTGAGTTTTCCACATACACACACATGTACGTATGCTTCCAGTCTTTGTGCACATAGAAAAAAGAGAATACAGAAAATACAGGTAATCCTTTCCGAGGAATGTCGAAGACACCGACCCTACGAAGAGTGAGCTTTCACTGATCTGTGGCTGTTAAAACTGGAGTCACAACATCTAGGCTATTGGCGCAGTAGCAGAATGAAATTAGAAGATAAAAAGATAAATAAGTAAATAAGTTTAAGAAAAGCAATATCATAAGAAATATCTAAATATATCTATACAGACATACATACATGCATATATATATATATATATATATATATATATATATATATATATATATATATATATAATATATATATATATATATATATATTATATATATATATATATATATATATATATATATATGTGTGTGTATATATATTTATATTATATTATTATATACATATCTGTAAAACATTTATAATATACATAGATACATACACATCGTATATGTACTAAATGATCTATATTTTGTTGAGGAGGCCCTCCTCTGGCAGGGGGGGGGGAAGGGGGGGCCGAGGTGAAGGTCAACTGAGTTTCGTGGATAGAGTTACTGACATCCAAATGAGGTCTAGTACGCCTTCAATAATTGGCAGGAATGTGAAAGACCGATTATGGCACAAAAGCTTCCCGTTCCACGTACGTTACAATAAATAATAATAATAATAATAATAATAAGAATAATGAATAATAAATTCCACAATGGACTTGATCAAATTCGTTGTTTAATTCGAAAAAATCCCCTAATAATAATAATAATAATCATAATAATAATAATAAAATTCCACCAATGACTGATCTATAATCGTTGTATTTAAACAAATCCCCAATTATATCAATCATTTATTCATTGATATAATTGTGTACATTTATACACAATAATAATAATAATAATAATAATAATAATAATAATAATAATAATAATAATAATAAATTCCCCAATGACGTGATCAATTGTCGTATTTAAAAAATCTATAACAAAATCTAACTATATCAACAATATTGGAAGGAGACCCTCTTTCAAACAAGTCTTATTGAAAGATATTGCTGCATGAGCTGCATTCAACTTGTAAATAGTCTTCTCTATTTCTCTAATAACAGCTTTCTCTCTGCTACTACAACTGGTGAGTATTGCGCCGATATTACTCATCAGGAGGAGTCAATTTCAGGGATAATGCTTGCAAATTTATTTGTCACAGTAAATGAACAAAAGATCAAAATATAAGTCGATCTAGTGGCCAACGTTTCTCTCAGTATCATTGATATAATTGTGGACTTTTATACACAACAACAACAACAACAACAACAACAACAACAATAATAATAACAATAATAATAATAATAATAATAATAATAAAATCTAAGCATGTTGCGCGACCAAAGTTTATTGCATGTTAAAGCACTTTTGAAATGGCAATTTTATTATCTCTGAACCAAAAAATTTCAAACGTGTGATGGATAACGAAAAACAACTCTCTCACACCTGCAGCTGACAGCCTACGCGTATATGAGAGAGAGAGAGAGAGAGAGAGAGAGAGAGAGAGAGAGAGAGAGAGAGAGAGAGAGAGAGACTAATTCGATAAACATGTAGTTTTAAATCTAGTTAAGTTTTCAATAAAGCGGCAAAGAATTTCCTTTCGCAAGCTTTGAGTGGATTTCCCTTTTCCCCTCAGGGCAGGAGGAACATGATGCTGCCTGTAAAGTCTATGATGACGCTGACGATGAAAATGAATCACAATTCAGTAAAATGGACCA
Organism: Macrobrachium nipponense; assembly: GCF_015104395.2. NCBI lineage: Eukaryota > Metazoa > Arthropoda > Malacostraca > Decapoda > Palaemonidae > Macrobrachium > Macrobrachium nipponense. The sequence goes on from NC_087201.1 coordinate 85,370,737, forward strand.
ATTGTTCTAAACGCAACATTGAGACATTCACTGGAAACCGGTAGAAAGGGACATTTAAAGACTGAAATGTAAATAAAACACCTTCATGTTCTAAAACGTTCATCACAGTATTTGTTTGGGTATAAGGCCTCAAGTTGTAAAGGAGAAAATTGAAAGGTACAGAAATGAGAAAGATTTTTTCCTTGAAGACAATCAGATTCATTAAAACTGGAAGGTCCTTTTAAGAGAGAAAAAATAATAATAATGAATAAAACTACAGATTATTTATTTTCACAGTAGGTTGAAGGGAAAAGGAAAGGGACAGGGGAGGAGGAGGTTAAGTTGAATATAAATTTAGGCCAAAGGCCAAGCACTGGGACCTATGATGGGACCTATGAGGTCATTCAGCGCTGAAATGGAAATTGACAGTAAAAGGTTTGAAAGGTGTAAGAGAAGGAAAACCTTGCAGGTGCACTATGAATCATGTGTTCGGAGAGGGTGGAAAGTGGAAAGTAAGATGAAGAAAGAAAATATAACAGGGGGTACAGTAAAAGGAACGAAAGTAGTTGAATTTAGAAGCCCAAATGCAAGCTGCAAAGAACCTTAAGTAATGACTACAGTGCACCGCATGAGGTCCACCGACGGCACTAAACCCCTACGGAGGAGAGGAGGAGGAGGAGGAGGAGGAGGAGGAGATCCCAGCTGAGCCTTGAAAGGTCAATTACGCAGGAGAAATGTCGGGAACATGACCGCAAAGCTTCCTGTTAAAACGTGAATCCATTAACATCCGCTGATTACATAGTTTATCTTCATCATTTGCATAATTGATGAGTGAGCAGCGAAAAGCGGAGAGCTTAAAGGGATTTTGCTTGGCTCTGCTTTTATGAGAAAACATAAAATACACGACAATATGTTTAACGCTGGTTGGCAGGTAAGACGCTTTGTATTGATTGTGACGACCGAATTCAGGATTGTTGAAAAATTTATTTGTAATCTGCAGATTGATTTTTTAGCGCTTTAACTTCATACAGGATTAATCTGCATACTGAATGAGGCGCTCGTCGTAACTTAAAACACTTGACCTTAAAATTGTACAGTAGAAAAAAACTGTATAAGGAGTCATTTTCCAGATACCACCGGCTGACTAAACTTCAAAAGAACAAGAGTTCATACCTACCAATACCTGTTGCTTTGGTGAGCCTGACGTTACCTAACAAAGAACAAATACAATTCACAGCAAAATTTCCACAAGAGTAAGGTGTGCGTAGGAATATAGGAAGACAGCAAAGAAGAAAATACCCTATAATTACTAACGCGCGCATGATGATGGTGTGTGTATGTGTGTGTCTATATATTATATATAGATATATATATATATATATATATATATATATATGTCTGGTATGTATGTATGTATGTTATGTATGTATGTATGTAAATATATATATATATATATATATATATATAGTTATATATATATAATATGTATGTTATATATATATATAGATATATATGTGTGTGTGTGTGTGTGTGTGTGTATGTATATATGTATATATATATATATATTATATACATATATACACTTGTGTTAGTAATTATAACATACTTTATTCGTAATATTCCTATAATCTGTATTGTTCATACATATATACATAAATATACATATATACACCAACAAATATATATAATATATAATAATATATATATATATATATCATATATAATTATAATATATATATATATTATATATATATATATATCCTCTAAAAGTTTTTACCCTTCCATTTCTGAAAAGTAATAAATAAATGGTCTTACGTATAATCGCATTTTGAGTGTACGAGGTTGTGTTCACATAAAAAATAGGTCCTTCGGAACAGTATATTCGAAAACGAAAACCACACAGAAGGGGCACAATGAAGACAAACGGCTTTTGGGGTTCGTCAATGTAATAAAAAAAGAAAAAAGGAGAAAATAAATAAAAAAAAAAGACGACGACGAAGACGACGACTCGCGATAATGAAAGGATACATCTGCAATGTGGAAGTACCGACCGTGATTTATTTGGGAGCTTCTTTATAGTCGCATAACACGCAAAGGTTGGGAGGAAAAAACATCAGCAGATCAGTCTACGACTGTTTAGTTATAGTTTTTTATATATATATTTTTTTTACCTTGAAACATTTTAAGGCAAAAATACTGGACTTATAATTATACCACGGGGTTTTTATGCTTCTTTCTCCAACTAAAAGAAACAATTATAGTTTGCAACAAGCTAAGCTCAATATTTAATCCTTTACAAAAATTTTGGTCATGTTTACTAGAATTTATCTATAAATAGGAATAAATGAAAATAAAGAACCATGTCATTTCTTGAAATGTCTGAAATTCTTGCTTTATTTTTCATGAAACCACCACATCATTTCATTTTTGCGATGAAGATAACAATATAGGGTCCCAATAAAGCAATTTCCATCACTGTTAAGCCCAACCTTTCTTTCTCATTCTCCCTTTCTTATTGCCCTGAGCTTGGGCTAGAAAGGGCCATTGGGCTGACTGTCCATTTACCCATTGCATCAGTGAGAAAAACCAACCAATTAACTGAACGAATATTCATAAAACAAGTGAACAAATACTGATAAAGTAATACAACAAATATTTATATATTCTAAAGATATTTATATTGCAATTCAACAAAAATAAATTGTTCAACAAATATTTATACAGCAATGAGATGAAAGCTCACAAAGCTAATGATACTGCACGTGACCATTTAAAATGCACCGTCGTTACTCCACAGGAAACATTGCCTGCACATTGCATCCTCCCTCTATTACTGCAAACAATGATACGCTTGCAACAATCGCCGTAAATCGTGACGGTAATTACGAGCGAGCAAGACAACACGGCGAACAAACAAAAACAACCGCCCTCATTTTCAGGAATGCCGGATTTACTCTTAATCAATATTTAAACTCAGCGTTTTTACGTCTCTAATGGAAGGACGGCTGCGTTCCATTAGCGTTTAAATGCAACGGAATCATTCAAAAACGTTCTTTACAAGGCACTTTTTTTTATTAGCAAAATAATAAATTTCTTGTTGTATAAGGGTGAACATATAATGAGCTTTGTATATACTTCCTTACCCACACACACACACACAGTGTGTGTGTGTGTCTTCGGAAATCATCATTCAATGTCATTTATCTTCACAAACAAATATGTTCTGTTCTTAGAATGTCTCATCAAGTCAAAACAAAAGCACCTCATGTCGCTCAATTGGGTAAAGGCAAAGCGCGAAGCACCCAAACAATCCAGCAGGTTTGGATCGCGTCTGTTGTGGTCGTAGGGTAACACACACGGCCTGGATCGATGGAGTAATGGGGTTTGAACTTCCGCAATTCTCTCTCCCTCCCTCTCTCTTTCTCTCTTTGAGTATCCAGTATTATATGTGCTCACCTTTCATCATACACATTTTCACTTTCGAGGTTTCGAACCACGGCCCTTCTATTACGAATCCGCATGCCCCACAGAGACGCGTCTTCAATTCACTTTGGTCCTACACCCTGATCAAGAAAACATCCTTCGTTCAACTTTCCACCGGAAAGAAAAAATCATTGACCGGAAGAAGAAGGTGCGTACTCCGTCCACTCCAGTGTGGCACATCCACCATTAACTCTTCAGCAACATCAAGGACCAACCAACTTTGAAGAGTGAGAAACATTACATTCTCGTCGTGAGGAGCAGAAGTGGAAGTCGGCAAAGGAATGTCTAATTAGACATCCAAAATGGCTGTGAAATGGGAAAGCCACAAAGCTGTCGAGGAGCATCTTATGATGTACGCACCGTAATTTAGGTGTTTATGTGGACTGTTATTAAATAATACCGCACAAGTAACAGACGGTTCAATATACAAAGTTAACGTTGACAAAGAAATAAATTTGTAAAATATATCATGACATGATTTTGAGCAAACCTCAACGAACATGTTACATTTTCTGTAAGAATGTAAAAGCCGTCTGAAACCCCATAGGAAATTCAGTAATATAGTAGATGAATAAATCATCCTCTTATACACACGCAATTCATCTAAAATTTCTTCAGAAAAAAAGACAATTTGGTCGACAAGTGACGACACAACATCAGCAACAGATGCCACAGAAAATACATACGACCAACAAACCAAGCAGGAAGAAGTAATTCTAAGCTTTTCCAAGCAAATGTTAAAAAGATGTTAACAGTCTGTAGAAGTTTTTATTGCAACAGGATTGCACTGATAAGTCAAACTATTTTCATGACTATCAGATGATCCCAACAGACTGCACCCAATAAAGTCAAATGGCACCTGCCAACAAGAGCCTGGAAGTAACACAAATGCGGATAAATATCCAACACACAATCTGTTCACATCGACGGGAAGCAGCAACAAACAACACCATTATCGTTCCACTGACGCTTCGCTAACCGCTATCACCACAACAACTACTTTCATGACTCTCCAGACCCAAAAGAAAAACTGGGTCAAACCCGCAGCAATTAAAGCAAAAAGTGTTTGAGGAAGGTTGAAAAGGAAAGAACGATGAGAGCGTCTGAAAAGATACAGAGCACATTAGGAGAGAGAGAAGAGAGAGAGAGAGAGAGAGAGAGAGAGAGAGAGAGAGAGAGAGTCATTTCCCATGCAAGAAGTTTTCAGTTAATAACCAGAGTTCATATGAACTTCAAGCTACTGAGCGAGTATAACAAGCCTTCAGCTGACAAAATAGCATCATTACGGCGAAAAGCCTTTTTGTAGCTGAACGAAACTTCAGAAATCTTTCTTAAGGGAGCCAGAGGAGAAACTCCACAGTCTCTACGGTTCCAAGACCCTTCCTGATTAAAGTGTCTTTCGCCATCACATTTAAACATCAAAGAATTCCTTTTATGTTCTGTTGACCTGAACCATACATTACCAATCTAGATTCCTTGTCAATCTTCATTTGGATGAGGGTGCAATACAGCGCGATATTTAGAATTCAGAAAAAATTGTTTCCATATATACGGGAAGTACTTAAAGCAATGCCAGAGAAACGAAATTTAAGGTCAAGGGAGAAATATTAATATCATAAGACGCTTTCTAACAAAACGAATCAGGCAACCGAGTGCTGGATGGCCGTATTTCAAAATGAATAAGAATAAAAGTAAAAATTGTAACTTCTCTGCCAATCTCCAACGACAGGATCTCGAATCATTCGGGATCGACGTAAATAGGAGGTTAATGTTACAGTAAATAACAAGTGTAACCGACACATAGTGAAGATGGAGACATAAAGCACTAACGTATAAAAGACGGGAAAATGAAAGGAAAATGAAGAACAAAATAAAAAAAATACGCGTCATAAGGGAAAATTCCTTTTCAAGCGAACACATACCAAGAGAAGGAGAAACACTCAACAAACCAATTAACAATACTTCTTCAATATAACCAGCCCCTCAAGAGAAACTCGAAATCAGGCAGCGCAAGATCTAATCATAAGCCTGCATATATCATTCAATTTCATTTAAAAAAGGTAAAAACATGACACAAAAGTTCTTCTAAGAGATAATCCTGAAATTTTTTCGAATGGCAAAAAATATTTCGTTTGAAGAAAAATAAAAATTTTGTAGCTGAACACGTAACAAAATCTACCCAAAATATATGTAGATCTGTCCGTAACACTCGAAATAAATCTTTAAGCATAATCTGCTTCATATTGCCTTTCCTATACTGAAAACAAGTTATATGAGTACTTTTCAAAGCAAATCTTTATTAATATATATATATAGCTCGTTTCAATAAATGCGCAACACATTTGCATAATTACGTCAAAAAATATACATCAATATGTTCTTGGGAACAGCATGTTATTCATGATTACCAAAACTCACAGAAATATACTCATGTTATATTCAACAGTGTAAATATCACGATTGATAAAAATAACAATGAATCATATATATCAACCAGAATAACATCCATTTACCTGTTTACACCCATTTACCTGGTTACATCAAACAACACACTTTGATCAATTAAAATGTTAAGGTCAATCTCTGAATACATGTAATCATTAAATAATGCCTATACATATATGAAAATATAAAGTATACAAAAATAATAATAATACTAATAAGTACTGACGAAACATATTACAGCAACCGACTGTTTCAGATCTCTGCCCTGACAACCTAACGTCTACAACACACAACTGAACATCGATGAAACATTTGTCCTTGGGGGGGAAAATGGACGCCGAGAGAAAATTTCACCCAGGGAGGGAGGGAGAGAGGGAGGTAAATAGTCTCTCCAGGACAAGAGTTTCATTTGAAGCCAAGATCCCCAATTCATTCCATGGGATTCACTTCTTTAAGTGAGGACGAGGAGACGATCGCTTATGTCACTCGGTATTTTCTTGTGACCGCTGCTGTGCCTGGGAGACGTCGCAGCAAATCATGTCCGACATGCTTTTCTTGAGATATATATCTCTCTCTCTCTCTCTCTCTCTCTCTCTCTCTCTCTCTCTCTCTCTCTATCTCTATATATATATATATATATATATATATATATAATATATATATATATATATATATATATTATATGAATAGCTACTGCCTGCACGGAGAACTTTGCGTACACTTTTTTTATACAAATACATCTACTTGTATTAATATATAACATCTAAGCATACACACACGCACACACACACACACCACACACACATATATATATATATTATATATATACATATATTATATATATATAGGTATATATATATATATATATATAGTATATATAGGTTAGAAGAGGGAGAGAGAAGAGAGAGAGAGAGAGAGAGAGAGAGAGAGAGAGAGAGAGATATGCAAACAATACACACACACACCAAACCTTGTTTTATACACACACAAACATACATACATACACACATACAAAGACAGTTGCATTAACATCCACAACCGATCGATTCTCCTCCGCCAGCTCAACAAACATAAGAAATCTCCTCATGCTCCTTGACATAACATTCGAAGGCCGTAGCAATCCCGAGTTACACAAACATACCAACAAGAAAACATCCAAAGCAAACACGGATGCATACGGACTTCATTCCCGTCAATAAACACTTCATCGTGGAAGGAGGCAAGACTTTTTTTTTCTTTAAATGAATTCCCCCCTATAATCTCTCCTTTTTTTCTCCTGTTATATCTGCTCCCCCCGAAGCTATGCAGGTTCACTTATTCACACTCCTCGCTCCTATTACCTGGGAAGCTTTTTCTATGAAACAAAACGTCCGTACACACACACACACACATATATATTGCATTCACATACACCACACACACACACACATATATATATATATATACGTATATATATATATATATATACATATATATATATTATATATATATATATATATATATATATATATATATATATGCCAGCGACCTACACCCACGTCCGTAGCCGCACCAGACAAAAACTACCACACACACACCCACCTACATTATCGACTTCCACTCAGTGAGTTATGTAAAAAAAAAAAAGATAAAAACGTGATAGAGCAGTATAGTATCGGCGCCATCTTGAAAATTCCTCTCATGGTTTTAGAACCGCTGGTATCTTCAAAAGGAGAAGGCGCGGTAGGAGGAGGAGGTGATGGGAGGGAGGGGGGGGGGGGGCATTTAGGCTTAAAAGAAGGCCCTCGATGCATAGTGGGTGGGTAGGGTGGAGAGGCCCTTTGGGAGTCTATATGCATTAGAACGAGATTTAGACGAGACGGACCTACAAGTCATTTTCTCTAAAGGGCCTAGAGTTCTGTATATAGACAGATTCTGTAAATTTTATAGTCTTCTATTCTTTTTTTCTACTTTGAAAAAAAAAAAAGAAACCACCTATCGGACGGTTAAAAAGTAATATCCATAACATGGCTTTTGGCGAATTTATCATATTCTACGCATAAACTGAACTGATCAGAACTGTTATGCTTCCAATAACTGCAATTATTCTCTTTTAATTTACAAAAGTTTAACAGCGAGTTGTCCATTTCTACATTTGTTAAAATACAAAAATACACATAAATTTAAAATATCCAAAATGTCAAATCAAACATGTGGACACTAAAGATAATCACGATACTCAAAAATTAATACCATGACAATCCAGAATTAAAGAACCAAATAACATGAAACTGACATTTTTCATTTTAATATACAAATACGTAATATAATGTATCTCCTGTTCTAATGCAAGCAGATGCCCTTCTTCACGAATCCCAACCCGCTTCTGTTTATGTAAATACTTCTTGAACTATAGTATGGCATCATTTGGCGGAGTTGCCATACGCTCTCTCTCTCTCTCTCTCTCTCTCTCTCTCTCTTGTTTTACTGCAAGACAAACTCCTTCCATTCACTGGGATTCACCATCTGCATGTGTACGTTCTTCTCTACCTCCCTCTCTCTCTCTCTCTCTTCCCTTTTGAAGCTAATACATACACAAATACTACATACCCTCTTACCTCATGTATACATAACACGATTGGCCATGCACAAAAATGCAGGCAAGAGTGTATGAACTTCACGTACGCAAATCCATACACACACACACACACACACACACACACACACACACACACACACACATATATATATATATATATATATATATATATATATATATATATATATATATATATAATATATATATATATATATATATCACGAATCACAGCTACACACTACACGTAATACGACTAGGAAAGACGATTACAAACGTCTAAACACTTAAATTACGGGGGCTGGAAATTACTACATAGTTGGCAACACGAATAACAGCCTGGAACATAACATTGGCTGATGATTACCATGTTAGAACACGGATATCTGGATTCGAATGACTCTAGCAGAAACCAGTAAACTAGTTAAGCATAGACTGTAGTGACATAACTGAATTCACTGACTGAAAATTCCTAACATGATGCAGATGTGATAAAAGCAATCTTTACTCAAACGAGTACAATTCACAGGTTCAAGAAACGACCTACCACTGCAAATCCTGTAAAATATTCCACATATATTTAAAAGACCTACCACTGTAGAGAGTAAAATAATTCATATGGGTCCCAGGCGACTTGAGAATGAGTGGCTAATGATGAAAATATAACAATAATTGACCGCATTAATATAAAGATCACATAATAAAATAATTTCACCAAAACGTAAAGATTGACTGATGAGTTTAGAACATTAATATAACAATAATTCTGTAATAAAAATAAGTGCAATTATTCTTCATAGTACAGGAACATTTATGAACTGGCGTAACGTCCTTTATTCATATATGATATTTGTTGAAGCTTGACATGCAATTATATGCACAGTTCCTGTTCTCAAGTATTTTTATATGGATTTCATCACTCTGGTCTTGACATCAATTTTAGTCTTGCCCTCAGTCAACATTTACAAAACAAACGCACGATAAAGTTTTTTCCAAATAAATATATACCTAAACAAAAATATTTTACTGTGAGATACGAAGCGAGTAGTATTATACATTTTAATGGGCAGATCTTCAGCTCAACATTACTTTACTCTAGTGACGTTATCAACAAGATTATCGCTAAATACTACACGAGGAAAAAAAAGACAGCGATATGAAAAAGTCAAACTATATAATTGTCTAAACAAAAATCCCAATTAATCGGGCAGGTCAAAATAAAAAATGACCTTGTAAATACATGGAAACATGGAAACGCTGACAACAAGAACAATGATTCTGTTAGCATATGAAGTAGTAAAGCCTAAGAACAGTTTCAATTCTATATGCCTGAAGGCTTCTTTGTAATTATGATACAGCAAAACTACAGTGGGTAGCAGAGACTGACCTTTGCAAATACACATTCAAATTACTAATAAAATGCAGACGATCTAATAGTAAGATATACATTCAACCGATGTGTTCAACAGGTAAATGGATGATCAGCATTTATTCGAAATTCAACTTACCTGAGTATTGAAAAGGAACTTTTGATGAATATCCTCTCAGGTCACACCTATTTCATGTAATTCTCTACGCTTGATTTTCCAAAATATTTCAGTGAGAGGCCCGGAAGCATTACGGGTCACCATCAACCTCACCATAACCAGGTCTTTTTGAATTCTTTGTCAAGTTTCAATTATCGCAAAAAAATACAATATTTTACTTTCCAGTGCATCTATAGTTTCTCATTTCTTTTTTGAGGAATCAATTGCATATGTTGATAAGTAAAACATGGGATACATCACTTTTCATTATTTTGCAGTACAAAGTCATCTTGGACAAAACTATCGAACGATTATACACACACATACTTACAAGCATACATACATGCAAAGGAGATGAAAGGAAGGAGCTAATATAGTAAGTTGTATTTGATGTCACTATACCATGAACAGAAGAAAACATATTAATCTTCAATACTGGAAATCAGAGACGAAGAAGAGAGATTGCTGAACGAGATAATGAAGCGATAAACTGAGATAAATAGCACATGGCAGATTTCCGAAAGCAAAGGAGAATGAACCAAAATAAGAAGGTAACAAGGAAACCTGCACAAAGGGCAGCAGGAACCACTAAAGAACTCAAGTCTGCAAAAGCTGGGAAGATGAAAGCAAAAGAGATCTAAGGTGGAAATCTGAAAAAGAGAAGTGTCCAATAATATTTCCGAACACATGGGGATCGAAAATGAGGAAAACTCCCGAAAGAGGGTGAAACGGAACAAAGCAAGGAAGAGGACAAAAGCTTCGTTCAGGAGAGCAAGGGCAGAGGTGCAAGATGGGTGGAGGAGGAGGAGGAGCAGGAGTATGAAAACATAAATCAATGGACGATGTCAACTGATCTCGCAGAGCATCCGTGTGAGACGAGACAGATGGTGAAAGATGTGCAGATGGATGCTGCAGGGTGCATGCAAGGATTAACCTTAGGTAAATTTTATCTTTTGGCTTATTGGTTGGCCCGCTCCTATATGCGTGTATTTCTCAAGATCCATACATACATACATACATACACACAAACAAACAAACAAACAAACACACACACACACACACACACATATATATATATAAATATACTATATATATATATATATATATATTATATATATATTATTATATATGGAGAGAGAGAGAGAGAGAGAGATATACACAAGTTTCAATAACTTTAAGAAAATGTTTATTCATTACTACATACAGTTTACGACAATAAAGTGTTCCGCGACGTAAATACAAAACATTGCCCGAGCATACTCTCTCTTTCACACATACATACGCAAGAGAGAGAGAGAGAGAGAGAGAGAGAGGTATGGAGAACTTCCGGGGTATTAGTTTGGGCTAGTAAACAGAGAGAGAGGAGAGAGAGAAGAGAGAGAGAGAGAGAGACGGGATTATAGAGCCATGACATGGAAAGGTAACAGGTAGAAAGGACAACGCTTAGAGAGATGGAAATGTATGTAAAGGAGGAGCCCCGTGGGAGAGAGGGAGGGGAAGGAAAGAGAGAGAGAGAGAGAGAGAGAGAGAGAGAGAGAGAGAGAGAGAGAGAGAGAGAGAGGTCGGGAAGGGGTAGGGGGAGAAAGGAAGACAAGGCAAGGATAGGAGACAGCCGGGTTGGGAGGAAGGAAGGAGGAGGTGGTAGGATGTTCGCCAGAGAGAGAGAGAGAGAGAGAGAGAGAGAGAGAGAGTTGGGAGGTGGGGGGGGGGGAATAGGGTGGAGGGCATGTAGGGGAGGGGAATCGGTGGAGGAGAGAGCCACACGCTTGTTCCCAGGATCAATAAAAGACCCGACCAGTGCAATGTTGTCCGTTCAACCTCACGTGCACAACGTAATGGTGGCACTCCCGGTCTATGGCACTCTAGCTTTCTTTCCCCTCTAAACACCTACTTTATTTCACACAAGCACTGTCTACATGCACCCTTATATCATGTCCTATTAGACAGCTCTCTATTCTTCTAACACCTAACTTTATTTCACCAACCAAACCAACGGTCTACATGCACCCTTATATCATGTCCTATTAGACAGCTCTCTATTCGTCTGAGCTATCTGAAACGAAACGGCATTTGGCTGTTCTTCCGCGGAAGTGTTGCCTACCTTCGCTTGTCAATTAGGATATTTTGGCGCCAAAACTTACGGTTTTCCCTGAGCTATTTACAACTACTTTCCTAGTTCATATCTATTAAGAGTCACATTCAAAGATACGTGCAATATCATAGCCGAAAATGCCGTTTCGTGAAAATTCGAAAGCAAATATTTGCATCAATTACTGTTCTAAAAGTGTTGCACAAATAACCACAAACCTAATGACTCAACTACAGCAAAGATACAGACTTGAGCCTATGCCAGGGACCTTTTCATTTCTCTAAAACGTTCTAAATTGCCCTCATTCACAAGTCTTCAAATTTAGGCGTGATCTCCATCCGTGTCTCTGACATGCTTTTCGGGTTGCGCAAATCGCGGGTCAAAAGAACTCGCGTAATTACAAGAATGCCTCTAATTAAACCATTACGTCCAGAGACCGGGAATGATAAAAATAATTATAAACGATTATTGACATGCCATCCTACTTTCTTAAAAATTAATAATGCTGTAAACACTCAACTTGGAAATAACAGTTAACAAATTAATATATGAAGTGCAATAACATATATATATATAATATATAAATAATATAATAATTAATAACATATATATATATATTATATATATATATATATATATATATATGATATATATAGTTATATATATATATACACGCACGCACACACACACACCACCACACACACATATATATATATATATATGTATATATATATATGATTTTATATATATATTATATTAGATATATATATTATACGTATATATATATATTATATATATGTGTGTCGGTGTATATACACGTACATGCATAAACTAACACCAATTAATAATGACAACTTATCTCCACAAAAAAATAATTAAAAAAAATTACGAGCTCGACCTATGCACAAACAAAAAGTATAGGAATCTCTCTCTCTCTCTCTCTCTCTCTTTCTCTCAAACACACACACACAACATAAAATAAGGTCAAAAAGCAAATGAAACGCTGTCAAAACAAGGTCAGTGAGTCCCAGATAAGGTCAGCCGAAGAAGCAGAGCGGCGTCCTCCCACAAGCGCACAATCCAAAATGCAATTCATGGTCGCGGAAAGAACGCGACCTTTGGGTTTCAACGAGACACCAGTGCTTCCGGGCTCCCTAAAAATGAGTCTTTGGGAATTTTTCTCTTTTCGTTATCCAACGAAAAGTTTAAATAACCTTTGACCCATAATTTCATTTTTTTCTACCTACAGTTTCATCGTCAGTCTCAGAAAAGAAAGATTATAAAGGGCACATAGCTTTGCTTGACGCCCACTGGAATGTTAGCCATATTTTCTTTTTGCATAATTTTCTACAACTTTTTGGTACAAATATAAATTCTTTTATTTTTCCTCATAGATGTTGAAAGCGACACATCAGACTATTTGTTACCGTTTTGGAAACCATACGAATGCAATGTTTCTACGACCTCTTTGATTATTTGGTTCAGAATGGTCAGAGTTAGCAAATAAGTTTATCTACAAATAATGAAAATCGTGGAAATCCATCATAGCCACACAATCAGTTTTCATGGCGCATATTTTATCTTATTTAATAATTAACGAAGCATCCTTTTACACAATACCAGTACCATTGAGAGACGGAGCTATCCATACATTGATCAACAAAATCAAGATAAACCACATCACAACACCTCAATGGATACAGATACATATAATATATTGAATAGATTGTTCAGTACACTGTCCGATAGGGAGCCGATGTAGTAATCCGGGAATGCGATGGAATACGGCAGGACAAGAATATACTCCGGGCTTTACTGACGCTTTTGACAGCTATGACTATTATGAAAAAATGGCGTGTGTGTTTTTCTGTAAGTTTTTCCAAATATAAATCCGGATCTTTTTTTTTAATACCCTTTGGCGGAGATAAGATGTGTGTGAGGGAAGCTCGAGCAGATAAGGTCTTGGGGGAGAGAGGGGGGATGCAAATTCGGAAGGGGGGCTTCGCGGACACCTGACTACGGGCAGCGTATGCCACCGACTGGCAAACTGAGCCAGCCACTCAGTCACCACCGCCAACACTATCTCTCCCTCCACCACCACCACCACCACCGCCGCCGCCACCACCAACACCAGCCGGACCACCGGGAATCAGACCCACCCTCTCTCTCTCTCTCTCTCTCTTATTTTTTGTAATCCCTCACGCTGATCAAAATTGCTTTAACCATTCCACTTTTATTACCTACTTAAACGAGCAAGCACCGAATCCACCAATAATTGCAAAACTACACTCAAAAGAGAGACAGAATGACAGACATACAAAAACACGAGAGAGAGAGAGAGAGAGAGAGAGAGAGAGAGAGAGAGCAAACAACGGTTTAGAAAAATAGGGTCATCCGCTAGAAGCTAACTGGCAGCTGGCATGACGGGTCGGGTCGACGACGACGACGACGTCGACGACGACGGTGAAGGCAAAAAAACCTCCTCCAGGTTCTAAAAAGCTCAATATTCCACGACAGAGAAAGTAACGAAGAAATCTAAGGCCAAATGAACTAACCCAGCACATTCCAGTAAGCTAAGGAATCGTTAGAAACAAGGACTAATTAATACAAAAGGAGAAAAGACAGCGAATGGGGAATCAATCGTTCCGGTCTGAAAGAGAGAGAGAGAGAGAGAGAGAGAGAGAGAGAGAGAGAGAGAGAGGCCTCTCTCTTCACTCGCCCGCGATAGAGTCGGCGCACAGAGAGGCTGAGAGAGAGAGAGAGAGAGAGAGAGAGAGAGAGAGAGAGAGAGAGATTCCTGCTCACCCTCTCATCCTACTACTACTCCTACTTCCTTCTCTCTCTCTTCCTCCTCCTCCTCCTCATTTCCCTCACCCCATTTTCTTCTTGCCTACGTTCCGACGTACGAATCCTACCACGCTCCTCCTCTGCCTCAGTCATACATAAATACAAGGTCTGGCAGCATCTTTGCGAAAAGAGAGCACTTGAAAAAAAGGATTTTGTTTGGGAGGGGGGGAGCTAACGAGGAAAGTCCTTTCACTGTAAACATATATTCACAAATATTAATCAACTATGTGTGCAGGTTAAGCAATAGTTGTCAGAGAGAGAGAGAGAGAGAGAGAGAGAGAGAGAGAGAGAGAGAGAGAGAGAGAATTTTACCTACTGATCATATTCAGCACAAATATTAAAGGAAATGAGTTTATATAAAGATAACGGCTTGGCAACAGAATTTAATCAGGAAACCTGAATAGTGAATTATTGCACGTGAAAGAACTCGACTTTATATATATATATATATATATATATATATATATATATATATATATATATATATATATATATATATATACAGATACATATACGTATACACACATATATTAATTCCGAGGTAAAGTGAATTAGATAATAAACGACATTTGTAGCTCGATGTATATACATACATATATAAATATATATATATATATATATATATATATATATATATATATATATCTATATATATATACATACACACACACACATACCATACACCCATTTCCATAGGTAATTGGTGAAATAATCGTTCAAACCATAAGGAAACATTAAGTTGATTTATATGACTCTTACCCTTACACATACCTTATATCGCAGAAGCAACAAGTAGTGTCAATAAAGAGTCAAGCCAATGAACCCTACGGGAAAGTCCCCCGCCTTTCACTATAGCGAAAACGAAGAGCTGTTTTACAACTGACAACTTCCAACACCTCTTGTAGTGTATCGACTTGTCAACAAACTCTCATAGTGTGAAGACTTTGTCTATTGCAGCCGGCGAGCTGCAGTAGACAAAGTATTGGAGGTAGACTGATCGTGGCTTTAAAATATCGTATTCAAAGGTTACCTAATGATACAAATCAAATATTTATAATTATATTTTTGTACACATATACACTTTACATTTTTAATATATCTATATTATATATATATATATATATATATATTATATATATATATAGAATATATATTAATGAGCCTAACTTATACCCATCATATTCTTTCCAAAAATGATGCAGCTGGATATGAATCCATGAATCCCACATAACAGGTCCATCAGTGAACTCAAGAGCAATTCTTGAAAATGATCGAACAACTATCTATTAAGAAAGAGAAGACGAAAAGATGGTAACACACACACACACACACACACACACACCACACACACACACACATATATATATATTATATATATATATTATATACATAATATATATATATATATATTTATTATATATATATATAATAAAACACATCCAAGGTAAGAACACGCTGCTCGGAACACAATCCCAATTAGGTATTCTAGTGAGGGCCCACAGGTGGCTTGGTCTTCTTCCCAATTTCACAGGTAGAAAGCAGCAAGTTAATCACTGAAAGGAAGTCACGTAATGAATAGGTCTGCTGAGGCGGTTCTCCCAACAGCGTTTAGGGATAGAACACAACTAAACTGTGCTTCTCTACTGCTGAGTTAGAAATATATTGTTCTCTGGTTACAATTCAATTCTAACAAATATAGTGTATTTCATATTACCTATATATATATATATATATATATATATATATATATATATATATATATATATATATATATACTATATATATATATATATATATATATATATATATATATAATATATTTTCAATATTGTACATAAAAACAAAATACATAAAAGAAACTTCGGTATAAGAACATAAGAACTAAGGTAGATAGGAAACGAAATGCAACGACATAAAACCAACACCAGTAACTGAATAAAAACCATGACAAAATAATAGAAAAAAGGGGATAAACGTAAGAAGGCAACCATTTAATGATCTTATGATGACTTTCACACTAAAGGCACGTCGTGTAAATATAGATGGATGTAAACATAAAACTGAAATTACAGGAGAAATATTCTGGAATAATATTAAGACAACAACCGCTGCCATACGAACTCTGTAGAATGAAAATTATGTCAAATGTACAAAAGTGTCTGTAAAAAATTTACAGTCACTAACCTCATCCTAAAATAGACCAACTATTATCTACTATCAATCATACACTATGGCATTTCTCGAATATTAGGGTACCTTCGTTCTAACAACATTGCATGTGGTACTTCTGGAATATTAAGGTACCTTCGATCTAACAATATTGCCTCGTGGCACTTCTCGAATATTAGGGTACCTCCGTTCCAACAATATAGCGGCCTGTCGACCAAATACTTCACAGGGTTAATTCATAAAGTTCTTCCATCCCTACCTGGTGTCACTACAAGCACATGCCACCACCTTCATCAACTATCGTTCATTTCATGTTCTTTACACCATACCCGAATATGAAGAAAACTTGACGAATTAGTATTTTATTTTGTATCCATGCTTTTCATTAACAAAGCAGAGAATACCAGAAAATATTTTCCAATGGAGTGTAAAACTTCTCTTCACAATCTGTCAGTAAAAAATTCAATGCTAACAGGAGCTGCCTGACATTATGCCATCTCTATATTTGTGAATGTCATATCACGCAAGCCAAACAGAATGAGGTTTTGAATAACCGCCATTTGCTATGATCAAAGAAGCGATTCCCGTTGACCTCAAATGAAGACGTCCATTAGCTGGATAACTCTTCTACTCTGGGATATAGTGCTTGAGGGCCTTAGGGCACTGGCAATTCCTACAACTGCACTGTCAATGTTATTACCTATGACTATCGCTGTGGTAACAGAATAGCACAAAATACTTGAAATAATTATCAAAATCGCCATATATTTACTCGTCAAATCACACATTATTTCATTCAGGCAGCATGAAAAAAATATCAACTAAAGTCAGGGTAATAATACTATTCACCTTTATGACGACACAACAAGCTACAATGAAGGTCATGTTAAAGACTAGTCTCACTTAAGCTATGTACTAAAAATGTTACCTTAAAATATTTCATTATTTTGGTTGAAGAAAGTTTCTAAATTTGACAAGAAAAATAGTAAAAGTGGGTGTGACAAAACCCACTGACGAACAGAGAGAGAGAGAGAGAGAGAGAGAGAGAGGAGAGAGAGAGAGAGAGAGAGAAGAGAGGAGAGGAGAGAGAGAGAGAGAGAGAGAGAGAGAGAGAGAGAGAGAGAGGATCTCCATTAGTACCAAAATTGACGGAAATGCGTACTGCCTTGGGGTAACCGTTGCGATGACAAGGTAAGTGTGAGAAGCTGAAAGACAACCTACAGCAGACTTTACCTATGCATAAAGGTCTACCAAGTTACTAAGTTCGGCTTGAATTCCCTCAACAGTAAAGGAGGAGGAGTCGCGATGAGTATCACAGACACTGGGGGGCAGACAGACAAAAAGACAGCCAAAGCAAACAGAATGAGCGATAGAGAAAGGGACAGGAAATCTGTTCTAACATTATCATTCTATACAATCAAATAATAGAAACTTTTCCTGCTGAAACACCTACAATTTCTATAAATAGCCAAAATTAAGTTAAAATCCGTAAAATGAAATAACAACCAAACTTCTTAGGAAAAAAAAAAAGACTGACGGCCAAAAGGGAAAAAGAAAATTCGAGCCAGAAGAAATATCATGAATACGTTTCAAATATAAAAACACGATTCAAGATTGTCAGTTCCTCTTGAAACCTTGACTATAACGGGAAATATTTCAAGGGCCGTTTTTCCGGTTTGTGGGGTTGACCTTCACTGCGTAAGAAGATGGTCACCTTAACGGAGCTATGAACAGTTATAGTAGGGAATACTGCAAAATGCGGGAGAGGGGGAATAGCGGGTTAACAGCACTCTCCTAAGACACACAAGATTTTCGTCAGTATTTTTTGTGCGCCAAGGTGATCTATAGTTCGAAGAAGTTTCAAATTTCTTCAGGATACATAACAAAAAAATTAAGATAAACTAGCTTATCGCCATATATATATATATAAGATATATATATATA
>NC_087201.1:85392293-85399793 GCF_015104395.2 Macrobrachium nipponense
CCAGGCCGAAATCCACACGAGATTTCGTGTTTAACGCGCAATTACTTCTCATCATAATACAGGAAGTTACAGCTAGAAATGTTCTTGTGGAAAACAAGGACAAAAATAGGCGGGATTCATAAAAGAGGCCAAACTACGGAGTTTTTGTCTAGCAGGCGAGCACTTGTTGATCCAGGAGGAGGGCCCCGGGAAACAATAACATCCTGCAGGGACCTTATCTACATCCCGACGGTGACCCTCCTCATACACGCGCCCATTTGTAGTTCCCTCTTGGCGTGCACGTCCGGAATATCTTATTTCGCCCGAGGGCGAACGAACACATATTCTGCGTCTTACCTCAGATGCCTCGGCGAGGGACAGGAATGCCAAGGTTGATATGTCGGGTCGAGTTTTGCTCTCCTTCGTTTGCGTTTGCGACCGCACGCCGATGCAACGGAATTGCTCCACCTGATCTGAATTCTACGTCAGGACAACCCCCTCCCCCCTCCCCCTCCCCTCTTCCTCACTTCACCACAATTGAACAACAGGAAATCTAAGAAGAGGGGGCTTCCGCCCTTCCCACTTTGGATTAGAACTTTGAATCCTAGTTTTTCCTTCAGTACCGACAACGTTTTAAAATATCCGTATTAAAAGGTAAAACGGTGGTATCAGACCTCCAATAATTCACTTTATGGATCGAAATGAAATATGCTAATTATACAGATAAAAATACAACTTCAGGCTATCCAACTGACACATTACATTGAAAGGAGCAAGTAATTAGTTAAACGAAAAACCACATATCCACGATAAAAAAAAAACTTCGTACGTATCTGGCAGGAAAGAATTCTTCCGCGTCTATAGACATAAACTCTTTCGACGCAGTGACA
This sequence comes from Macrobrachium nipponense, assembly GCF_015104395.2. Lineage (NCBI taxonomy): Eukaryota > Metazoa > Arthropoda > Malacostraca > Decapoda > Palaemonidae > Macrobrachium > Macrobrachium nipponense. The sequence continues at coordinate 85,393,163 of NC_087201.1, forward strand.
CGGCAAAGGGAAAAAAAAACAAAAGAAAAACCCAAGAAGAGCAAAAATCCTCTTTGACTTCGTTTCGGCAAATCTACGTCCACGTTTCACATTGCTTCGTCCTGCAAATAAAAGCAATAACTGTGAAAGCGTACCACTTACCTTTCACCTTTGGCGCAAAGGAACTTGCATCCAAGTCAGATGAGTATTTACTTACCTGAAAAGGATAAAAAGGTCACAATTAGCGTTATTGGAAGAAAAGATATCACACCAAAATTAAAGGATAAATCCTTAATAACGAGAGAGAGAGAGAGAGAGAGAGAGAGAGAGAGAGAGAGAGAGAGAGAGAGAATAAAAACTACATAAAACATTTGACCATCAAATCCAAGCCATTGTTTTCAATTGAAGGTTGAATAAAATTCACAATAAAATTAAGCACAAGGAAAAAAAACCTGTTAAGTGAAATTTGCTTTAACAATACCAAGTGATTAAAGCAGCTCATGAAATAATGTAAACTCACTTCAGATTAAAAATACTAAAAGAAATATAATGCAACTAAATTTTTGATCCCCAACGGGATATCCTTAAATGGACGGAGATAAACAAGAGAGAGAGAGAGAGAGAGAGAGAGAGAGAGAGAGAGAGAGAGAGAGAGAGGAGTATAGAGTTTAGGGCAAAGGCCAAGCACTGGGACTTATGAAATCATTCAGCGCTGAAAAGGAAATTGAAAGCAGGTGAGTTCGAAAGGTGTAACGGGATAAAAACGTCGCAGTAGCATCATGAAATAATTGTTAGGAGAGGATGGATAGCAAGAACGAAGAAAGAGAATATGAATGGAGGTACAGTAAACGAAATAACAGGGGTTGCAGCTAGGGGCCGAAAGGACTCGCAAAGAGCCTAGATTAATGCCTACCAAACACCGCGTGAGACTGCAAAAGTGCTCCACCATTGTACTGAAGATGAACTGAGAAGCTCTATGTTATTTCTAATAAAATCGTGCCTAGCAAATTAGTACATTTGAGAGTTTCTTTAATAACTAATTCCTTACCATTTGAACTGATAATTTACATTAAAAAATGGATTATTTTCAATATTAAAACAGGTTTTTATTGCCCTAACGTTAAAAAATTAGTTTTATTATTTTACCAGAGATCGATTACTCCACAAATTACTTTACTGGAGTTAAAGCCCTCGAAAAATAATAAATTTATAAATTGTATATAAGTTTTATAAAATTTTATATATATATATATATATATATATTAATATATCTATTATATATAAATATATAATTAGATATATCTATATATATATATATTATATATTACAAAACACTCGCAAACACACAAACGCGAGGACATCCACTCCCAACACTCAAAAAAAAAGTGACGACGCAAACAGACGCAAAAGAACCGCAGAAATTCAGTTGGTCGAGATAAGTAAATTCCAGTCCCTCTCGGAGCTATTTCAACAGATGCCTCTTTGCGCAACGGCTTTTCCAGACCCTCTTCCAGGAGCCTTGTAATCTCTTTCCAAGGAATTCACTGGCAAACAGAGCACCAGCATATAAACTCTCTCGGCCATTTAAGCTTCCCAAAGGAAGTGGAGAGAATGATCTCATATTACATCAATATTCTGCAGTGATGAGGTACAGCGGAGTAGAAGAGAGAAATAGAGATGAAAGAACTATTATAGTTACGCACTGTTGGGATAATTATCCTTAAAAACATTTATATATTATTTTATCTTTTAATCATGGTATCATTTTCAGGACTGGGGCATTATGATCTATGACGTGTACAAAGGAATGGGTTTAATATGAAAGGAATAAGGCGTTTACTAATTGTATCGGAATAATTTGAAAGAGTAAAGTGTGATGATGATGATGAGATTACTGCATGATCACACGCGCGCGCGAAACTTAGATATATATATATATTATATATATATATATATATATATATATAAATAATTATTTAGATATATATATATGACCTATAGATATATATATGATATATGATATATATAATATATGTATATATATATATATAATATTAATAATATATATTATATATATACATATATATATATATATATATATATATATATATATATATATATATATATATATATATATATATATATATATTAATATATATATACATATATATATATATACTATCATATATATATAGATTTATTATATAATATAAGATATATAATAATATATACACAGCACCCTACGTCAGGACGCATGATAACGCTTGTGATCAGTAAGTTTATTAACAAACAACTTAAAAGCCAATTCCTCCTCTTGCTGTTCAGGGATCAACCGCTGTCATGATCTAGCGGACCTAGACAGTCCTAGCGTGGACCTTGCCCAAATTTGTACTATGAAAAAGAAGTTATGCTAATCATAATACTTTCTGCAACTAACGTCTGGGAAAATTGGCTATTTCTTGCACATGGTCCATAGTCTGTCTATTCATAAACCAAATTCGTTCCTCTTACATTTTATGGAGCAAGAAATTGACGACGGAGTAAAATGCTGGGAACTTCACATGACGAAGAGAAAGAGAAAAATTCATTAGAAAACTTACTGGTCATCTCTAAGCAACTCAAAAGAACAACAACAAACAATGTATGAGCTCAGAACCTTCTATCATCTTTGACTCAGACAATGGATAATGACGGACAAAATGAACAAGTAAAATTCATCGGCCAATTTCCCCCTCCCCGTCTTCTCTATGGCTGGGGCACCAGCAGGATGCCAGGGATCATCAAGTAAATTGCCTCTCCTAATTTAGACGATGAGGGAAATGAATTGACCAATACTCGCGACAAGTCTCCACTGTAATAAATGTCCCCATAAACCCGAACAAGGAAAAAAAAAGAAACAAAAAGAGAGAAAATGACAAAGAACTGACTAGTTCCGACAAGAAGTGAATTATTGTCAACACGAGAGTATTTCCAGCCTTAGGCTTAACAAATATTCGTGAAATGACAAACTAACTCTCATGTTTGACAAAGCATAAATGTTGACAATTCCATGAGCACGGAATCAAATATACACAACAATCAGAATTTGATCCAAGTATCTGAGTATGTATACCAGTAATAAGCCCCCAAAATTTGTAAAATGAATGTCCTTCCGAAAATGGACCTTTTTTTATCAACTAGAAAGAAAAAAAAAAAGAATAATTTTAACGAAGATTCACAAAATCCCAGACGAGCAAATAAAACCAAGTCTGGTCTGTAATGGGTTTCATGGCAATGGGGAGTGGGAGAGGGGGGGGGGGGGGGATGGCAGTGAGTCATTCACTCCAAGTAAGTAATAGTCTGTCTGTCTGTAATGGACTTTAATGGATGGGGAGGACACTTGAGTCACTAAGCCGAATGATACTGAAAGCGAAGGCGGGAGATTTAAAACACTTTAAAAAACTGTAGTTATAAAATGAATGATACTGAAAGTGAAGGCTGGAGATTTAAAAAACTTGAGATTTAAAATACTTGGAAACAATGTAGTTATTAAACGAATGATACTGAAAGACGGCTGGAGATTTAAAATACTTGAAAAAATTGTAGTTATAAAGGAGATCTAAAACAGGGAAAAAATTGCAGTTACCAAGCGAATGATACTGAAAGGCATGGGTGGAGATTTAAAATACTTATAAAAAAACTTTTTTTTTATAAAAAGTCACTAAATGTGCATGTACGGACATTGGAATTTACTGTTACAACTATACCTATTCATTATTAGTAATATTTCAAAACGTAATAATATCAATAACAAAGCAAAGTTTACTTTCAATAATAATAATTTAACTTAAGAAGTAAATTGGATGGAACACTAAAAAAATAAATTACAAAAAAAAAGGATCTTCACAGTTTCATTCTCTTTCATTCACCATTCGTATTCTTAAATATGTCAGTAATTTATTATGATAAATTTTGCTTTATTTTCTGCAAATAAGAGAATCTAAAAAAAACGATAACTCACATTATTGTCAATTATTTTGACAAATTTCTTCCGCCAACCTAGCTGATTATCAAAGTGCCAAAATTAATCTCTTATGGCATCTTTTCTTTTTATATTCACCCGTACTTGCACTTTGCTAGCTGCAAGGCAGACGATCAACATTTATTAAGTACCGACGAATGTCAAAAGCGAAGATGGAATAAGAAATGAATTTGGCTTTTAAATAATCAACTAAGTTTGCAGAAGAAATTTATCATAATCAGCAATAACACAACAAATCTGTCATTATTTTTATCAACACTACTTTCTTTGATACAAGCATAGATAATCCTACTTTTTGTCAGATAAATCTCCCTATTGTGCTTCGGTACGTAGGCTACGAGGTTTTGAGTCTTTTATTCAGATGATTCTAACGCGAGTTTCTCCCTACAATTTCATGAGAATTAATTTCTTTGGTTGAATGAACTAATGTCTCTTCTGGCATGCTGTAGTCATATAATTTTTAATATGTATCCTATACATCATACTATTCCACTTAACAGTAAATATTTACACTTGACTAAAATTATATGATTATATACATATTCTAATTCACATATAACTGTAGATAAATGGATATTATTCACTCTATTTCCACCAACACAATTATATAATTAACAATGAAATAACCTTCGTCAAACAAGAAACGATTGTGTGGTATACATAAAAGACCGAACAATTCTATAATTGTATATATTTTGCCACTATTTGAACATTAAAAATCTAGCTGATATCATTAACTACAAAAATACAGAGAAAAAAATTTTCAGCATAGTTAAATTCCGACGAGGTCAACGCCAGAAGGAAATTGTCAAGTAAACAATAAAAGAAAAACTTCTTGGAATTTCAGGAAAACTAAGAGAAAGTTATTAGAAATCAAATAAACAACTGTCAGGAAAATACTGTAACGTAATAACCACCAGAACTGTCAAAAGTCAATTAAAAATAAATATCAAGCTGACCAAAGGAAAGCTCAAGGTTCTATAAACAATTTGTTATAAATCAAACTCCAGTAAAATTGTCAATTTCACATCCAATAACACCGATTAGGTCAAGTGCGAATATTACATCTATATTAAACTGAGGTTCCTCGTTATAATAACTGCGACATTTATAAAGACGAGAAAGTCACAACTCCGAATGTATTACAAGTAAATTTTGGTATCATAAACTAATTTTCCTTGTTATAACAACTACAACAGTTATTAAAGCAACAAAATCCCAGCTTAAAACAGCTAACACTCTTTATGAATCTCTTTTTACAAGTACCCACCTATGTTAAACTAAACCTCCTCGCTATAATAACTACAACAGTTACAAACAATAAAACCACAGTTCAAAATGACTAGGTTCACATGTTATAAAAAAGCAACCAATCCTAAGCCCCAAACGACTAGCTCCTTACTTCTCTCTCTCTCTCTCTCTCTCTCTCTCTCTCTCTCTCTCTCTCTCATTACAAGTACCTATTAGTGATAGTAAACTCAACTTTCTTAATTCCTTGTTATAACACCCGCTAGTTATAAAAAAACAGCCAAACCAAAGCTCCAAATGATTAGATCCTCTCTCTCTCTCTCTCTCTCTCTTATTACTTTCCCCTGCCAACAGGTATGCATTTTCCCTACATGAGCAGAGCAATAATCGGTAGAAGTGGTTGGTCCCTTTTTTCGATTCTGGGACCAAGCGAAGCCGAATTAATCTGTCATCCACATCCGTCTTTTATACGAGAATTCCATTCACTCACGATGCATTAAGCGCAAGGGCTGCTGCTTCCATTTCTCCTAGAACTAATCAGAATAACTGGAGAGAGAGAGAGAGAGAGAGAGAGAGAGAGAGAGAGAGAGAGAGAGAGAGAGAGAGAGAGACACTAGGTTGAACCATATATACCTTTAATCTATAAGAGCCAGAAAAAGATATATTTCAGTGCAATTCGCATCCCAGCAACGGAGAGAGAGAGAGAGAGAGAGAGAGAGAGAGAGAGAGAGAGAGAGAGAGAGAATGCAATAATCTATTTCATCAGTATTGAATATTGGGTCACCGAATATCACATATTACTTATCACAATCAATTGAACGGTGGGAGAGAATGGAAAAACGATTAAATGTAATATTCTAGGTCAAAGCAATTAATATTACTGGCGTCGATCTTTAGCTCACGTTATGTATTCGGACATTTGAAAGTGCGGATTCTAGTGGTCCCTGTCATGGCGATAACATTCACATGAATTCAATTTTCCTTGGAAGATAATTTGACATTATATGTGCTTCTAATGTCTCTCACACTTGGAAACGGTCGCGTTCTGTAAACTTCAGGCAGACAGAGAGACAGAATGACATAAATCTACTTGTCATTGCGGGATACCCTCCCTTTTCGCTTGCAAAGTTTTAATCCTCGTTCACAATATGAATTTCCTTTCAAATGAACACATCCAATCAGAATCCCATTCAGTTCACACAATATCTCTGGCCATTTTACATCTGTTCAGATGCATTACAGATATTCATACAGACGGGACGAATTTGCCTTACTTTCTATAAAGATATGAACCTATTTGTTTGATGGGAATCTTACTCAAAAATAACAAAAGACCCTTCATACGATATGCAGAGGTAATCATTTCAGACATCTTTTAAAAGG
>NC_087201.1:85409793-85439793 GCF_015104395.2 Macrobrachium nipponense
AAGAGATCTCAATTATTAAAAGGAAAAATTAATTAGTGAATTAATAGATAAAAAAATTTTATGAAGGAACATAACCCTTAAACCTTAAGTGTGGTAAGGGATTATACCTTCTGAAGCCAAGAATGCGTTCACCCTTTCCTTCGATAAAATGGGACCATGGAGAATTATATATATATATATATATATATATATATATATATATATATATATATATATATATGTGTGTGTGTGTGTGTGTGTGTGTGTGTGTGTGTATTTACCAATACATATTATCAGTTCCCAAGCGTTTGCAATAGATAGCAGACATGCCAAACATTCAGACAGATACCGAATGAAGGGAAAATATCCACGTTTCCTCAGTCTCACCGTTTCATTTCCGCCAATTTCCTGCGTATGTATAGCTCCGGCTGAAAAGCACCGAAAACATGTTTACATCTTTTATAAGAGGATTAGGCCTTTTCAGGGCATCGTTACTTCACATGGCTTTACTTCCTATTCTTCGTTCGGGGCGTTCCTCAAAAGATGAAAGGGAGGAGGAAAGACACGAGGATGAGGAGGAGGAGGAAGCAACTGATCTGGGCTGAGGAAATGGGTCCAAACTGTCCATTTGAGAAATACTTTTGGGAAATCATCATTACCTGCATCACTGTAGTTGAGTACAGGGAGAGAATATTGAATTTAGGCCAAAGGCCAAGCGTTGTTGGGACCTATGAGGTCTTTCGGCGCTAAAAGGGAAATTGATATTAAAAAGGTTTGAAATGTAACAGGAGGAAAACCTCGCAGTTGCACTATGAATTAATTGTTAGGAGAGGGATGAGGAAAGTAAGATGGAAGAAAGAGAATATGACCAGGGGCAGAAAGTAAACGGAAAGGGGCCGAAGGACACTGCAAAGAACCCTAAGTCATGACTACGGTGCACATACAATAGCCGAGCAAAGAATTCTGAACTTGCCCCAATCTTCCGAACCTAAATCTATCACGTACCGGTACATTCACACTACAACAGAACATATAAACACAAATGGTGAATTCACTGCTTACATATCACAAATGGGTTAAAAACGAGTTAACGACAGTTAGTGGAGAGCAAACCTTGACAACTGCTGGATGATCTTATGAAACACTGGTCAGAACCACCATTAAGTCGTTGAGTTGTATTTTACCCGTCTGTGATGTGCTGCTGGTTCATGGTTGTGGCATGTTTTATGGAATGGGAACATCTCTAAGCCAAAGGGATGGTTCAGCTTAGGTTCCACTGTATTCTGTCATCAATCGAATGATAATAAACCCTAGACATACTTCCAAACTGATATTACTCTATTCACACCCCCAAACTAACCAAAACAAAAGCTTTTGTGTCATCAATCTACTTCGTTTTCGAGTTATTGGCTGTCCCACTCCCACGCCACCCCCCCCCCCCCCCCCCCCCCCCCCACACACACACACACACACACACTTCATACACACCTCCCCACAACAGCTCTGTCTTTTTTGTTCAAAGGCATCCGATATTCACGCTTCATCGGAAAAGCAATATAAACTTTGTTCAACAATTCCCGCTGTATCATAAAACTTTTTGCTTCGTCATATATTTTAAACTCAAACTACTCTCTTCGACGAAGGTATTTGCATTTCAACACATTCTAATATTACAAACACCCCATTTTTCAATGAATTAACCTATGATCCAGTTTAATACATTGGCATAATGTCATGAACACATTTATTCAATTTGGTTTACCATCAGCACCTACAGAACATTGCATTCAAGTCTGCCTCTGCCTTATCTCACTAAAACTATTCACATACCATCATTTTGGAAAACACAAAATTATAATGCACATGAGTTAATGGTTATTTCTAGCAATGCGTAAACAAGTAAAGTGATGCGCGAACTTGCAAATAACAAAATAGAAACGAAATAGAAATCGCTACGACCCAAAAAATTTTTTAGTTGCTGTAAACAATTTTTTTCCCTCCCACTATCTCAACCTAGTTATTTGATCGAAATGGTATGTATGTATGTATGTATGTATGGTGCTTTTACGTTGCATGGAACTAGTGGTTATTCAGCAACGGGACCAACGGTTTTACTTGAGTTCCGAACCACGTCGAGAGTGGACTTCTATCACCAGAAATACACATCTCTCACTCCTCAATGGAATGGCCGGGAATCGAACCCGCGACCACCGGGGTGAGACGCCAATACAATACCAACCATGCCGCTGAGGCGCTTTTGATCGAAATAGTACTTAGTGCACAAGAAATTGGCGGGAGGTGTCTTGTACAATAAGTGATCGAAATGGTACTTAGTGTACAAGACACCTCCCGCTAATTTTTGGTTATATAGTGTATTGTCAAAAGGTGTTAGTTAAAAGATTTTACCCTTCCCTCTATCTCCCTTCCACTCTTACTCAATCGCTGTTTTCCTTATCTTTCCTCCGATGCCTCTCTGTAATATACAATATGCAATAAAATACCGTTTTACGCGATATTTTTCAATAACAGCAGATAATTGGAGGATTCAAAATGAAAAGGATACCGAGGTTTGTCGTAATGCCCATAATAATGGTTCATTTTTCCAAACGTTTTCTGTTAATAGTAGCGTTAATTATATAATGGGTTATAGATTAAACTGTGTGATTTAATTCTGGTTACCTTACCTTACCCGCTCGTAGTCAACAGGTCGATACGATGGATAAAGGATTTATGAGATCGTGACAGTAGGTACACTACGTTGGGTGAATCAAGGCCAAGAGAAAGAGAAGGTCTGCTCACGTACCCCAAAATCCCCCAAGTCGGCTGAACTTTGTCTGCCTCCTTATTGCGTCAGCACTGAAGTGCCGTAAAGAAAACGAAAAATGGGGTATAATATGGGGGAAACTACTATCACTATCATAATATAATTTTGTGTGTGTGTTTCTCTATTCATATCACACTACAATTTCGTTTCTACTACTGTAATTCTTGTACTATACTGAGCTTAGTGAATGAGGAGAGTTTCATGCATCTTTAATTATATAATTATCACTTATCATTAATGTAAAGTGAAGCACTATTTTCATGTATGTACATGCCTATTTTTGCGGTTGGTTCCAATTTAGGATTCTACTGGTATTTCTTAGATGCCCGTGCCACATCTTTTGATTCCTTACCTTTACGCCTTTTTCCTCCTTAATTTCACGAAACCTATATTTGCTGCTATCAACATAATGCATGGCATTATACAGCGCTATATGTACACAATAATTATTGAGGAATTCTCAAGTCTGCCTAGTTCACAGGTGCATCTTAAGAAAAAGGAGATGTTTTCTTCATTATTAGCCCCTGCAGTCAGGACTCAGGAGAGCACTGAAAGGGTTTCTCAGCCAGGACCTTGAGCAGGTACCTTTAAGATACGTCACTGCCTACACAGTTACCCCGGGTGGGAGGCGACTCCACCCAATTATGTAGACATTGTCTCTCTTGGCCTTGGGGTGAATAGCGTGAAGGTCATACGCTCTCTAGTCTACTCCCACTTAAGAAAATACAATAACAACAATTAAATTGACAGAATCTGCAAAAACCAACATACTTATAACATCCAATATTACTCAATATAATATATAGACAGAAAAGAAGGCGGAGACAGCGAGGCCAGGAAAATGGGTTGAGGGAGGGATGAGGAGGGGGAGGGGCGGGATGGGGATAAAGGACGTTCGAATGCATAGGTTGGCGATGCTTGTGACACCATGTAAGAGCACACGCCGTATTAACACCATCTGACAATGCACTATATTACCAAAAATGAGTAGGATGTATCTTGTATACTGTATCAAAGTACCATTTCTATCAAACAATTCGTTTGAAAGATATTTAAGAAAATCGATGACTCGCACTCCCTGAAATGTATAGTAGTATTTTTAAACTCGTAAGACAAACTCATTCGCCCTCCCAACCACAGTTGATGCGATTCTCAGCCCTTAAAATATATTTCTGCCTAACTAGTTCAAAGCTTCTTTGATTTCATTATATATAACATGCCGTCGAGCCTTGCGTGATAAATAACACAAAGGAAATGTAAAGCAGCTGCTACCTCGCGCTATCAAATTACTCGTATTTTTCGTTAATGTTACTTTGCATAAAATACTGTCTCGTTAAACTTTATCTCAGCTGCACCATAAAACTGCACCTCATCATATCAATATCACACGGGGGCCATAATCATTATCATCTATCCTTTGGGATTCCTGGGGTCTCAATGAACTCACCCCATTTACCTATTTCTGAATTCCTCTCTTGAGCATTGCATCATCATCATAATCATCATCCTGGCTCTCTTGCAACTCTGGGATCTCCTAAGCCTTAGAGCGTTCTAATTTTGACACCTATTCAAATTACAACGTCGATTTCTAATTAGTAGAACTTTTCGTCATCGACATATATTTATCTAATATTCGCTATAAAGGTAATTGTCTGGTTCGACTCATGTACTTTTTTTTGTTTTGACGAAATTATCATACTGCGGTTTGATTCGATATAATCAACCCGCACTATGTTAATTTCGTAAAAAAAAAATAAAAAATAAAAAAAAAGAGTACAAGAACCGAACCAGACAATTACCTTAATAATGCCGGTACAATATTATAACGAATATTAATGAAACATACAAATATATACATAATGAAATTACCATCAAAGTTGCAACAATGAACACGAACTTCCATTCTAAGAAAAATAATTCGTTCCGCAACATTGACTATGGACAATTCTTCCTACAACTCATTAACGTCAGGCCATCTCTTCTCTTCGTACCATCCGAGAGAGAGACTTTAATTGTCGAGAGACATACCAAAGGCACCGGGCAGTCTGGCATAAGGTTTACTTACCCCCAAACTTGATGCTTCTTGATATTACTCATTCATTTTCTTCTACATACTTATTTCCAGATTTTCATCTAATCGCTTCATATCTGTTGCTATTGGTAGTGCATTCGATCTCTTTCCAAACTATTTGGGGCGCAACCCTGTTTTTTCGTTGCGTTCCTCCTCCTCAGACTGAGGATGACTGTAAGAGGTACACCAACTTTTCTCAACCGAATCAATTTCACCCTCGTCAAAATCACCAGACAAAATAATAATAATAAGGATAACAAACTTATTTCACATTTAAAATCGCTGGCTTCCTTGCGTATTCTCCATTCTCACATTCTCATCACACCCAAATACGACGCTGTTTTTTTGCGACAACGGACAAAACTATTAAAAAAAAAACAATGTCAGTGTAAATCCGTTACCTCCTAAATTCACTGATCGTTGACTGAACTTTGTACACTGTAATACAACTGGTTAGAAGCGAGGGATTTCATTTCCATGACAACCAAATCTTCAATTGAATGAAATAACATTCCATGGCTTACTTTCCATCACACAATGCACACGAAACAGCCTTTTGCAAACTATCGGAATAATGTTAAAGGTGCCATCAAAAGTTCGTAAATGTCCAGCACTAGCCATAGTTGACACACCTTTACTAGGGAGACAGAAACTCTTTTCCTTCCCAACAACGATAATGTTCCTTCGCTATTGTCTAAAGCTACGGTGTCCGGGCAGGACAACTGTAGGGTGAGTTATAGTAAACAAATAAAAAGTTCATTCGCCAAGGGTCTGATGACGTCATTATAGAACTACACACTCGAGCGTAATAACCAGAGGTGATACGGCTCCTAAACTCAGCAGGCAGCGCAGTGTCTTTCGTCAATCGGCTGGGATTTTTATATGAATTGAGGGGATTTTATCGTAGATATTTGAGTAATTAATAGATTATAGGAAATTATTTCAATTCCATCGTAATACATCTACAGCAATACTTGGGCCAATAAGCAGTAAAGCTTGATGTCTTCGCGAGGATTCCACCTAGGCAACATGTAGCATGCGACTGACTGGCTTTCAACAAGTATGCTGAATGCGGCTTTTCAACCAGGAGACATGTTGCTTGCGACAAGGCAACACCGTTGTTGCTTGTAGCATGTTACGTGCTACATTGACTGTTGAATGCCACAAAACCTTTTCCACCACTTCAACAAAATCTAAGCCATTTGTCAACGATGTCTTCTGAATAATAATAATGTCAGCAAAAAAAGCTGCTGTGACCTATTAATACTGAAATAACTACAAAAGAAGGCTGATAAAAAATGACCTGTTGCCCGAATGACTTATTCAAAATACCTAATATAAATTACTGCACAAAGCTAAAATTTGGAATAGTAGAAATTGTTCATTTATGTAAAATAAAAAGTCCAATATCTAACGCCGGCATTCCCTCCCACGAGAGAGAGAGAGAATAGCCAACGAGAGCATTTGCCACTGCTAGTACGATATCTTGAGAGAGAGAGAGAGAGAGAAAGAATCTTCCCTCCAAACCGACTTGTACATGCATGAGTGAGCAGTAGCGAGTTCTTGATCTTTCTTACGGGTTAAATTTCTCTGCTAATCCCCACACCGCATCTAGTTTATCATGGTCATTCTTGTACTCTGTCAAGCATATATCCCATAGACGAGTTAGTTTCCTACATTCTTCTATAAACTCTACGGTTTTTTCTTGCGACCAATTCACCTTGTTGCTTTCAATATCAAATCCTTCCCGCGGCTGGTGGGAAGGCGTTCAACACTAGGCAACAGGCTATACGGGTTATACAACAAAAAGTTACCATCTGTCGCATGCCACATAGTTGCGTGCTACATGCTGCCTTGTGTTGAATTGGTGGAAACACACCTGGCGTATGCGACAGTGTAGCATGGCACTTGTTGCCAAAAAGTTGCCTCGGTGGAATCCTAAGATTTACCCTTGACACACACACATCGACTTGTTTCTCTCTTGATGGCTCAGTGGTCCAAGTCATTCTCTACTGTTGCTCCTTAACCAAGCAAAGGTTCAAATCCGGGTAGTGACGAAGTACTTCACAGTTAAATTCTGGCTCGTTTGAAATTTATCCCCATGTATAGTGAATTGGATATTAAACGATAATTGTGGCTTAATAACTGTGAATATAAAAAAAAGTCTCGCGTACATGTGACAAATACACACACACATACATATATATATATATATATATATATATATATATATATATATATATATGTGTGTGTGTGTGTGTGTGTGTATACATACATATATATATATATATATATATATATATATATATATATATATATATATATATATATATGTATAGTTTATATATGACTAGTAAAAATGTTAAAACAGAATTCTATCTAATAAAAGGAACCCAAAATATAGAAAGTATATTTTGGCGTTTTTATAGGCTTCTTTTATCATATATATATATATATATATATATATATATATATATATATATATATAAATATTATATAATATATATAATATATATATATATATATATATATATATATAATGTATTATCACATCACCGCGATTCATATACTACACGCATTAAGCTCCAGAATTCTTGGTTCCGTGGTTCGCGCCCATGAGCCGACGAATTTCGTATCAACCATAAAAACTCCCCTTATGTTAACATATATGAAGATATTAATTCCGAGGTAGAGCGAATTAGATATTAAAGGACATTTGTGGCTTAATGTCTGTGTGAGAGAGAGAGAGAGAGAGAGAGAGAGAGAGAGAGAGAGAGAGAGAGAGAGAGAGAGATATTCTGCTGGTGGAACAAGAAATGTAGGCAATTCTATCTTGTGCCTCCGTTCCCCGTCATCTTGCATCACAATTCACTCCCAACTTTGCAAGAACTTCATTAAACGTATGTTACCGTGGGATTAGTACAATCAGCGAAGAATATCATCTTACCAAGTTTGCCGACACTTCGGGTAATATCATTCCATGACTGGAAAAGTGCAAAGAAGCTTCGATGGAAAAAAACTATTAGGGGCAAAAGTATGCTGATATAAAAATAGCTGTTTATTAAGAAAATGGGAGAAAGGCGAACAAAAAGCTATTCTCTCTGAAAGCGTAACAGGCTACTCATTCATCTGTCTCCCATCGTATCCCTACTTTTTCATACAAATATAAACTTCTAAAATTACCATTTGCTGAAATTTCATCAAAATATCAAGCATAAAAATGCGGTACAAACATAAATAAGGAAGAATTTAGGTCACCAAAAGCACAACGCTCCAGTAGCATGTTTGCTGTGTAACAATTCTCTCTCTCTCTCTCTCTCTCTCTCTCTCTCTCTCTCTCTCTCTCTCTCTCTCTCTCTCTCTCTCTCTCTCTCTCTGACATACTGAGTCTTTTTAATTAATGAAATTATCTAATTTATACGAAAAAAACTTTAAACTTTTTTATTTTTACTTACCATTTCGAAAGACTTCACGCTTCCATAAGTGAGCGTTCTCGTTATCCTTAACTATATAGCCTTCGTTGTTTTACACGGTGCAATTAGATACCGCTCGATATAAAACATGAAATAACAACAGTATATTTAATCCGAAAACAGTAACAAACCATTGACGTTTTTAACTAAAATGGTACCTATCTTGAACAATGCCTGCCATATTGGATTTATGTAAATTTCTGAGTCCTGGTTTCAGAAAAACGCTCTCTCTCTCTCTCTCTCTCTCTCTCTCTCTCTCTCTCTCTCTCTTCTCGTTCACGACACATACATGCACACATTATATATATATATACATATATATATATATATATATATATATATATATATATATATATATATATATATATATATATGTGTGTGTGTGTGTGTGTGTGTGTGTGTGTGTGTGTGTGTGTGGACATACACACGCACAAATATACATACACATACATACATTTTATATGTATTTATAATTATTAAATATGTTATAGTGTAATATTTTATGTTTATAAATATAGTATATAGTTTATATATAATATATATTTATGAGTGTGTGTATTAAATACGTATCGTTTAATATCATATATATAAAAATCTTGCAAATGAAAATAGTGCATGTCGAATACATCTCACTATTATTCATAACAACATTTTACATTTCCCCGCAAACACTTCTGCAAATTCCCAAGACTTGACTGAGTTAAACAACACACAAGGATAAAGAAAGTAATAACCAAATAAAAACATATTTCCTTTTTCGTGAAAACTGAAAGAAAATAAATGATTCAGCAGAACGAAAACTGGGGATACAGGGGTTAATGAATATTTAAGAGCGTTTTAGAATTTCCTGAAAGCATATTCTTCTTACTTTAGTCTTCAATTACGAAAACAGAACGGCCAATGCAACAACGAATGTGGGGAAAAGATAGGAAATACGTTATCAATACACATCTGCCACGAGAAGGTGAAACAAAATAGCAAGAAAAACCACGAAAAGAAATCCTTCCGGGTTAGAACAGAGAAAAGGAAAATAAGTATAACAAAGAAGCATAAAGGCAGAGAAATTATAACGACACCTAAATAGCAAGGCTGGACTAACAAGATACTCAACAAAAATCATTTCACGCCAGAATAAGTTCCGACGACATTAGTAAGTCGTACGGGAACTAGTTTTTTTTTAAGACCAATACTTGAAAAAGCAATAGCAACAACCATTAAATCTACGACTCTTTAGCAGAAACAGACTCACGAAAACCTTTTGCGTGGACAAAGAAGGCGATTACGCCTACATAACCATAACAACTGCCTTCCGGCAGGAATGGAACGGTTCAGGTAGCAAATCACAACCCACAATAAATCTTAGTTTAGAGGTCCCGCCCACGGCAAGATTCATTGCTACATCCCTCCCGAAAGGCAACCCTGAACAATCTATCCTCGAAGAAGAACCCCCCCCCCCCTCTCTCTCTCTCTCTCTCTCTCTTCTCTCTCTCTCTCTCTATCTCTCTCTCTCTCTCTCTCTCTCCTGATTTTGGATCAAACAAATAAATCCAGACGGAGAAAAAGTTTTCAAAAGTACACAATTAAACTCTCTAATTAACTAGTATAATTCAAATCTCTCTCTCTTTCTCTCTCTCTCTCCATCCTTTCCTTCATCTTCTTAAAAAGGATAAAAATACAAAAATTAAAGGTAGGAAAATAAATTATTATAAAATATAAAATAACAAGGGTGGAAGGGTCTGGCCCACAGAACTACCACGACCGAAATATAAAACCGAGCACTTACGAGGATTATGGGCAAAATTGTACAGCTCGAACTGGGCAAAAATTCAAAAATTCTGTTTGGAGAGAGAGAGAGAGAATCAGGTGTTATCATGGGGAAAGGAGAGGGGAGGGCGAAGAGAAAGAGAGAGGAGGAAGAGGAAAAGGAAACACAAGAAAGTTAAGATCTAGTGACTGTTAGTCTTGTTTGCGATGCGATGGGAGACTCACCTATTCCATATTCATGGGTGTCTGGCGGCAAGACAGTGCCAAAACGACGGAGCGCATTCATCTGGGGCGGTGTGCAAAGTGGGAAATTTCATTTTTTTTTACTCGAGGAAAATCTGAGGGCGCAAGAGATCTCTTCTTCTTGTTTTTTCCTCTGTCTTCACTGTTTACATACATAATAGAAAAGTAGTGGGTTCCTTCTTAAATAATATTTGGAACCCGCTATTTTTTCTTCTCAAATTTCTCATACACGAAATTGTTGCTCTGCGGAATAACATATCATGAACACTCGAAACTTAATGTCTTCATGTCAAACAGCCTGAAAACAAGTGGCGAACCAACCTTGGCTATATGATGGATAATCTTAAGAAGTATTGTTGAGGATGACAGAGAGGCCGTTGATTTGTATTCAACCTGTTTGTGACCCCATCCTCACACATGATGACGGTTAACATTAAAGTTTTGCTTCGAAACATTTCCCCGAGTGACAATGAAAAGTTTGGCTCACATGCCACAAAACACACACACACACACACAAGCTGTAAAATCTAGTCATAAACAATTCTCCATTCACCTAGAAGTTGATATACCATCCCAAAAACCATGACACTCAATTCTAATTAAATTATCTGTTTCTACTAGTAAAGTAATTTGCAGAGAGGTTTATATATGTAATCCTATTGAAGTGTAACCTACAAAACTCATCTCTTGGTAATGAAGGGATCTGCCTACAGTCTCTCGTATGAACTAAATGAGTTCCGTAATGACTCAGGGAATTCTGTGCGGAAAAAGGAATAACTGAAATCCAAATCGGTAGGCCAGCATGTGAGTGATTTTGGTAACGTCATTCAGACAGCCATTTATGCAATCAGACACTAGCGAGAGTGATCGCTCAAGAGTCGCTGGAACAAGAAAATATTCCAGTGACAAGAAATTCTATCATGGTAACCATTTTCCAAGAGGAATGCCATCTTTCATATAAAAATCTATATTTTGTCATGACATTAACTGAATGGCACGATAGACTCTGTTGACAGCAGGTGTACTTAGAATCTCACATGGCAGCCATTTTTCAAAATGGATACCGTCATGATTTGCACTCTACTATTGCCGTGTCGGAATAAAGGTACTTTGGCGTCATTTTATTTCTTGAATCATGCCGAACCTGACTACACCGTGAAATACAACAAGCCATATTTCATTATGCACAGGATAACCACGCTAAGTACATTAACGCACGTTAACAAATTGTTAGATCGGTTACATGGAACAGAAACGCCAATAAACAAAATCCTGACACATAATTCACGCATCACGTACTGATCCCATCATATCACGAATCCAAGATACGATTGGTGAGGAAGAACATCTGGAA
This sequence comes from Macrobrachium nipponense, assembly GCF_015104395.2. Classification (NCBI taxonomy): domain Eukaryota; kingdom Metazoa; phylum Arthropoda; class Malacostraca; order Decapoda; family Palaemonidae; genus Macrobrachium; species Macrobrachium nipponense. The sequence goes on from NC_087201.1 coordinate 85,421,502, forward strand.
ATGACCCAAGTTTCACGATGAAACTTGTTCACAGATGGAGGAGATTTCGCAACAGTCGCAACTAAACGAGCACACAACATGCAGTCGACCAAGGTTCTACAGTTGCTAAATCACATGCAACAAACACAATATAATTTCTAGTTTGACAGTGCAAATAAATTCTAAAGACACGATTATTTTCTTACGAAACATATGTGGTCTTGCAAATTGGCCGACATCGAGAGTCTATGATAACCATCTGAACGAATATTCTAATGATCTAACTTACTCAAAAAATGCACTGCCTTAGATTTATATTTCCCGTCGCGTAAACAGTGTCCTCTCAACATCAAATTCAACCTTGACAGTATCATGACATTATTTTACTCTTTCAAAGTGCACTTTGAGGTTCACAGAGAAGAAATACTGTATCGCACTCGATTGTAATCATATTTTGAATGCCTGGATTTAAAGTGAACAAAAACGTTACAACGAGAGAGAGAGAGAGAGAGAGAGAGAGAGAGAGAGAGAGAGAGAGAGAGAGAGAGCTCTTTTCCAAACGCTCCTAGAAATGACCAGGTGAGATCGTGTGCGAGGGATCTCGATCTAGGATTCCATAAACAAAGGACAATAGATCACGACCTCAACGAAGACCGCAGGATGCGAATCCTCCTGAGTGGGTTATTGATCCGTTATGCTATACCAGGACGATATCCTTCAGCCAAACCGCTTCTCCGGATTTGCATACCGTCCAGATTAACGCTTCAGTCCACGGAAAAAATAAACAATCTGTTTCACACACGGCGGCGCTCCTTCCAGTTCTTCTGTTTCCGATTTCGTTATTCTAATTATCCCAGTCACTGAAGCAGTGAGCCCAGCTCCAACTACCAGTTATTAAAGATGAATGTCAAGTCATAAGTCTCATTATCTTCCATTCATGATGAACTTCAATCAACGATGATTATCAGTATTGAACATGAACACATTTTGCCATGCAAAAATCTTGTTTTTGTTCTTGGATATTAATAAACAGAAAAATAACACGGGAATGACTAATCACGGATAGGAAACCACAATAAAAAAAATACACATATTAAAAATGCGTCAATATCTTATGAAATACACATATTAAGCTGTATCATCTCTCCACAAGACCCTGAGGCCAATAAGCATTGAAAGAAAACCTCACCATTTCAAAACCTTGACCCCGATGGAAAGAAGAGTCGTTACTCAAGATTTTTTTTAGTCACTGTGATACTCTAAGTCTTATAATATCCTATATTTCGAGCGAGGCCCCAGCATCCTTTTTCAAAAAAAAAAAAAAAGATAAAAAAAAAAATTTCAATGGCCTTTTCATAAAAAAAGTCTTTTAGCTAAAAATGGCGTCTTTGAGTAAAATGAAAACATCAGTAATGAAGATACTAACTAAAGCAAGCAGTATTAATAATAAGCATACTAAAAAAACAATAACAGTCAAAACGATAAAATAATGCAAGTAACACAGATTCTGATACAAATACCTAATAAAACCAGCCCTTCAGCTCTTCGATATACACTCGAGAAATCTTACAGGATAAAACATATAGAGAGAGAGAGAGAGAGAGAGAGAGAGGATCGTTCACTCACTCGGCTAGAAATCCCATTTCCTTCTCAGTACAAGTAAAGAAAAAATTAACTCGACCTGAAGACCGGGTTTCTCCTGATCGCTTCGGTATCAATTCTCTCCACTATTTGGGCAAAAGTCGTTCAAATCGATATAGCAAACGCTATCCCGCTATAGGTAGACAATTTTCAGATCATTTCGCGAAATAATTTCCTGTTTATTTCGATCATATTCGTTAAAATTTCTTCCAAATCTTTCATGATTTTTCATTCTATCATGACCATTGTTAATATTTATCTCATACTTTCTACAACGTGCTTTTTCTTCTGTTGGAAATGGTCATACATTTAGCTTTTTAAAAAATTCTCCCAAAATTCTTCCAATTCTTTCGATAAACATCGCCAAACAGTTTCGACAACATTCAGCCGTTATTCTTTCGTTAATACATCCCCTATCCATTGTATCCAATCGTGTCTGCGGAAATTCCACCAATTCTTTCGGTAATATTCTACGAATCATTTTAAGGAACGCCTTTCAAGGATGAATATTCAAATCAGCTTCGGAGACTCTAGTGTTTAGTTTCAGTTCTTATTTATATTTTCTTAAGCCGAACAAACGCGACAACCTCACGAAATCTGGTTTTGTGATTGCAATTTCCGATGTACGGGATAGAGGAAGGGCGCAAAAGCAGGGTTAATATGGACATTTTCTACATGAATATATGTAATAATTGAGAGAGAGAGAGAGAGAGAGAGAGAGAGAGAAGAGAGAGAGAGAGAGAGAGAGAGTTAGTAATCGACAACCGAGACGGGGACTGAGAGATAGGAGGAGACTCCACAAAAACCTCCTCATTAAAGTGCAACTTAATAAGAGCTACAAACTCTACGTAAAACCAATTATTTTCATTTTATTTATTAATTTCTTAAATTTCTGTTGTGCAATACATCATAATTGGGCAAAAGTTCTGAGATGGAGTGGGGTGGCAGAAGAAGCAGCACTCCGTTAATGAACATCCGCATAAAATATGCAGCTGCCGGGAGGGTGATGGTGATGATGATGGTGGTGGTGGAGGGGGAGGAGGAGGAGGAGGAGGAGGAGGAGGCAGCTCAAAAGGTCATAGAACTCTGCTTCATGCTTTAGCCAGTGTTGATCTCTTGTAGTCACCGAGTTCAAGTTTTCATGATGCCCTGAAGACTCCCTATGGACTTCAGATCAGAGCTATTTGAAGGGAATCTGCTTTGCAAAAATAAAAACCTCTAAACAAACAATCTTCCGTTCTTCCTGCTGAATCACGGATGAAAAAATATACATACGTATTTTTTTTTCATTTGTACCTCGACAATGGCCGAACAAAGACGAAAGCGCTTGGTACAAGCTTTCTGCCCATGATTTTCCTGTGGTATTCACTTATATAATGAAGTCACGTGCATCCACCATACTGTGATTTGTTTTTTTAAGCATGCATGCATATATATATATATATATATATATATATATATATATATATATATATATATAAACACGCACAATATACACTTGAAATTTTCTAATGTTGCCCTGTTCTTATAATGCTGACTGAAATGAGCTAAACTGGCCGACACAATGTCTAGACAAAGTTTAGTGGTATCGATTTTACCGACATCGAGCCTCCCATTCTACTTAGATATATTTGAAAACTTTTGACCAAAAACCTTGAAAATGCGAATAGGAAATGAATCAAGAAGTCTTTCCATTTGTTCTTAAGTAACTTTTTTTTCGACTGGAAACGTATCCACACGTATGAAAACGAGAGTATTGGTTTTTGCTATAATCCTCTAAATTAGCTTCTGTGTCTATTGGCCTAATCAGCGAATTAGGAACCTGGTATCAAATTGACTGTGGTTGGTCGTAACTGAGGTGACCAACACCATGGAGCAAGAAACCTCATCCAAAAAGAGCTGGTGAACCCCGTAAGGATAACTCCTTGAACCACCTCCATTTCGGGAAAAGAGCCATGAGGTGCAGAGAGACATATGCCGATAGTATCGATAAATTTCCATACATACAGACATTTCTATAAATAACCATATGAAACTTGCAAAAATAATAAACACGGCTAGCGATCAATAGTCGCAAGATCGGTATTGATAAATCACTTTGAAGGAGTTATAAAATGATGTCAGATGTCAATACACCTATTATGTAAAACTAACTTCTGAATGTCACGAAATGGAATATAAAATTTAGGACGAAGGCCAAGCGCTGGGACTTATGAGGTCAATTTGCGTTGAGTGGGATAATAGGAAGTAAAAATATTTCAAAGGTGTAACAGGATTAACCTGATATTTTCATTTTGATACAATTGTTAGAAGAGGGTACAGCGAAAGATGGAAGATAGAGAATATGAACGGAGGTACAGTAAAAGGAATGAAAGGGTTGCAGACTTGCAGCTAAGCCGAAGGAACACTGCAAAGTACATTCACTAATGCCTAATCCTAATGCACCGCGTGAGGTGCACCGACAGCACTGCCATACACCGAGACAGAATGATACGATATATATATATATATATATATATATATATATATATATATATATATATATATATATATATATAAAGCTTAGGTTAGGATTAGGGAAAACTAAGTCTAGCAATTAGGAACACGTTAGCGAACGATTCAGCACTTCGATTGACAATGATGCACTGAGATTTCACGAAGAACTAGGAAGTTGCAGTCAAAAAGGATAATTGTTGTTGTGCTCAACACCCAAATTTATGTTTATTCTGATGATGGGATTTTCAGTGTAATGGCAATCGAGAAAACATGAAGAATAATCACTAGGCGTCGTTAGCTTTTAAATACTACATAGAAAGAAAACTCATAAATTATCAAAAAGTATTACCCAACACCTCCATATAATCAAACGAAGTCTGCTAAATATATTGCTGCGTTTCATTTTGACGAAAATTTGCAAAATAAAGACTGGCCACGTAAAAAAATAAAATAAATGAATATATAAACAAAAACCAACAACCTCAATTAAACGGGGCTAAATTTGGATTTCCTGACTTCGATATGCTCATAATTATAATGTTATCAGTATTTTCATTTAAGTAAAAAACGAAAAACGACAAAATCTTCATAACTGACGAGAATCAGCAACGCTGACCATCCAAATGGCAATAAATGCTTAAAACATTCATTTATGGGGGTATCGTCGCTAAATTGGCGTGAACCAGAACAGTTTTCAGGCTAGGCAAAGGGCAAGTTTACACAATTGAACATGAAAGATCTAAGCGTAGCAATACTATGTCCTCAAATATACTTCTTTCGTCGATCAGCGGAAAACATATATGTTGTTGTAAACAGAGTATTATAATCCCCAAACTAAAATAAAAATTTTTTTGGATAAAAATCGACAGATAAAAACTTATGTCTGTAAACATGACCCAAACCTGTCTCAATGTTTGTCTAAAGCAATCACTTGACTTGAGTATTGACGAGCAATATCGTTCAGGCATATAAGAATCATTTATGACATATTCACCTTTGTATAAAGAAACGCGCGGGAATGTTCAGAGTCAGAGTGAATAAGTCCCGAAATTTAGCAAAGAAGCCAAACACTGAGAGTCTTACAGCTTTTCAGCGATTAAGAAGGTGTTGTTGGAGTGGTTGGACAAGACAGACCGATCCACAAAATCATTGATATAAATGTACCAGAATCTGAAAGTGAAACTGGGAGAAAAACTCTCTGCTGTATTGCAAGGTAACCTATGTTACACAGTAAGATAGGAAGGAGAGAGGAAGAGGGAAAGGTGGTCACGCAAAAGGCTAAAAGTGGGTGCAGCCAAGGACTGAAGGGACACTGAAAACAGCCTTTAGTGAGAGCAGAAATCTTCTCAAAGATAAAAGTAAACTGACCCCTATCATGTTCAAGACAGAAACTTTCCCGATGCACCCAAAACAAGGACGGCTTGATTTTAATTTTAGCTTCGGAATCTGCAAAATTCAAAACCTAATAGGAGAGATTCAGTTCTATGAAAGAACGTTTCAAATACTGCCAAAACAAGACATTTTTTGCTTCAGTTTTTAGACTTTTGCTCACTGAATTCACTTGCACTCACAGTTGCAATTTATCATTTTCAGCAGTTACTTCATTTACTAGGAGGAAAACTAACAATAAGCTTTTTATTTTCATTTAGATCTAAACCTTTAATGGCATTATTTCTTTGATTTCCAAAGTAAGTTATCTGTCCTATCTAGATATATAGGAGAGTAAAGTCCTTTTTAGAATTGCACTGTATCCTTATTCCTTTTCTAGCCATTTTACCTGTGTAAATTCGACGGATCATTTTACTCTTATATATTCCTTAACATGTAATGAAAAGTCAATAGAACATTTTCCTGCTTTAACATAATTTGGTAAGTTTCTGTATAAATAGATTCACCTAAAGTAAACAATTATGAAGTTACAAGAGCCACATCATGTTCAGCTCAATTCAGCAAAACTTACTTTCTATCTATTGCCACATCTTAAATTTTATTTCTTCTGTTTCTTTTACATCCGATAAAGAAATTCCTTTCTTTTCTCTATACCTCGTTTCTTGAACAGAACCTGTCCAATTATGTTATTTTTCATTCTTCTCTTATTACTCCTCTCTCAAATTTCATTACACAGCAGTCTAAGAGGATATGAGGGACAGAAGATACAATCAATATTCACATGATAGCAGATATATTACTTCATAATAATTCTTCATTCCAGCTGGTCGATTGTCCTCAAAGACTCTTCAACATTACTCTAAGGGGATATACATTAATGTTTCGTCATAATATTAATTTTAGTTAAGTCCCGCATGTAATTAAAATGTTAGCATCTCAATGACCAAATTGCAATATATATTCTTGGGCTATACAGTAAATTCATTGTACACTCTTGGTAATTCACATTTACTATAAATTCCGTGGAGCAACGGCATATTCATTATTGATATTTTTAAAAGCAAAAGAATATGCACGAGCTTAGAGAGAGAGAGAGAGAGAGAGAGAGAGAGAGAGAGAGAGAGAAGCATTTTCCGTAATTCGTCTCTCATGTTAATAAGGAAGCGCCAGAAAAAAATAAAAACCAGTCCACTCAAACGTAAACATCCAATCCCCTTAACGTTCTACTTCAGATCGTTTAACGAGGAGAAACTCCAGGAAAGTAAGATGACGGATTGGGATTGTTCCAAGAAAGGGGGGAGGGGAAGGGGGAGGGGAAGGAGGAGGGAGGGAGAAGAGATTTAGTTTCCACGAGGGAGGCTTACAACAGTTGCATAACCAAAGTCAAAAGTTCTGATAATTCCAATTCTAGAGATAAACACCTAGGTTACAAAGGCACATTAAATTATTCAACCAAGTCCTAAAACGTCAACTTTTGCAATGACCAATGAGAAGAAAAACCTAACGGCATTATCCACCGAATCATTATGGAAACGAAAAACTGAGGGATTAAGAGAAAAAGTGTGGACAAGAAATATAATACAGCTGAAAGTAATTGCGAGCAAAATTATGAAAATCAAGTAACCAGAAGTCTTCAGCAATAACGTTAACATGGACGGTGGAAGAAAGCAAGCGATAGATTCTTAAGAGTATTTGTAAGTATAACAGATGATGGCAGTAAGAGAGAAAAGCTATGGAAAGCTATCAGAAGCAAGGAAACGAGAATTCAGAATCTGTGGGAAGGGGAAACTCATAGTCCAAGAACTAAGGCAACCAGAGTACTGATCAACGCATGCTATTTCCTATTACTACCGATTAATTTAATGTAAATCAATTTACTGGTAATCACAGTGAATCTCATGCAAGAGCTGATTGATCAGCATGGGGCACTGAAGTTGTTAATTTGAATATGTAATACATACAACTGAAAGAATACAGTAGGGCAACTCTTGTAAGTCCCGTCAGTAGACCTTAGCAGACCTCTCACTCCTTCCTTTCGTGTCATGTATAGTCTGTATGTATTTGCTCTTAGGTGTAGTGCTTAGTGTACTGTCGCGTGCTTCCTAGTTTCCTGGTCTCTGGGGAGTTCAGCCTTCGTCCACTTCATTATTCCTTAACTGTATCTGATTACTGGTACTGCCCATGTGTTTATTCCTTTTGTCATGATTCTGGGGTTGAGTTTTGACTTGAGTATCGCCTAAGTCTCTGCATACAATCATTCCTGATTGTGTCCTTTATCTCTTGGTGTTTTATATTTGTATCCTGTCTCGTCTATTTGTTTGATGCTATTCACATCTGGTAGATTTATCCTTTCAGTCATTATCACTTTGCCTTGTTTGTATGTTGACCACGGCACATTTTTCAATTCCAAACTCCATCCTGATGTACCAAGGAACAATCCTTACAGTGTGGATTAGAGTATTTATTTCCATGATGCTCTTACCATACAGCTTGGATGTCATCCATGAACCTCAGGCGGTTAGTTCTGTGGCCTCCTTTCTTTAATTAGTACCCAGCATCCACCTCCTGAAGTACTGTTAACATGGGAATCACTGGGGACAGTGAGTCGCCTTGAAAGATCCCTTTCCTGCTAGTCTTATTCCAGAGCTTGTAAACCTTTATTCCAATTGTACACATGATATTTTTTAGGAAGTTGATGGTGTTTTGCTCTGCCCCATATATTCTATTAGCCACGTGTGCGATACCATGTCGAAGGCTTTCTTGTAATCAATCCACGCCATACTAAAAGTTGGTTTTCCTTCTCTTACTATTCTTCATTATCATTTTGTCTATCAGGAGCTGGTCTTTTGTGACCCTACGCTTCCTAATGCACCCTTTCTGTTGGTGGGGAATGGTGTTGATATCCTCTAGGTAATTGTATATCCTTTCACTGATGATACAGGTTAGTAACTTCCATATAAATGGCAGGCAAGTGACAGGCCTGTAGTTACTTATGTTTCCCTTGTTCTTGTCCTTCGTACTAGGGATGTTCTCGCTGTGGTCATCCATTTGGTTGCATGCTGGTTTGTGATACATTGCTGGAGTTTTTCTGCTATTCGTGGATGTAGGACCTTAAAAGGTTTTGAACAGTATCATTACTATTATTATTATTACAAGCCAAGTTAGCCCTAGTCAGAAAAGCTGAATGCTATAAACCGAAGGGGCCCAACAATGAAAGCAGCCCAGTATAGAAAAGGAAACAGAAAGGGAATAAAAAAATAAGATAAACAAAACGAAAATTTAATAAGACAAATAACAAATAAACTGCTAGTTCAGTTTCCGTCAACCGTCTCATAACAAAAATGGCATTTACACTTGACTACCTATTACGTATCGTGTCAATGATTAAATAATAGAATGGGAATATAGCGTTACAGAGACATCGGAGCTAATAAATGAGTCTTGCAGAAGCCAACAGGATTTACAGTGGCCAAGAGTAGTCGTAAATATAACTTGATCATGAGGCAACAGAAAATAATTAAGCCCTGTCCTTGATAGGCCTATAAACTAATAATTCCTGCTCCATAGTTAAACGCGGATATCTGGCAACCAACGAGAAGGACAAAGCTGAACTTACTCCACAGACTCCTTTGAAGCCAAACAGTTCCTGTATGACAATCCCCTTTCTGATCTCTTTCAGCTCGAGCCACTTCTCACCAATCTTCTTTTCCTTCAAGGGTCATTAGAACATCTTAGATAACCTACAAAGATGGGCGGAGAAGATTCAACTGAAATTTCCAATTAACAAGAATATTCAAGATCCTTGACCCGAGCATCAGGTTTTTTTTCGTCGTTTTTATTTAATGTACGAGAATTAAGGAATACGATACCTATTCAAGGGGAGCATAAGTGGCGTTTGATACATTTCCAAGTTAATATCCACCATTCAAGTGTTCTCTAAGACTCCTAAAAAGCTTATCTTCAAGGCTAATAGTAACCTGATTCTAGGTACTCGTCCTGGGAGTCAGAAAGAATGCCGGAAGCGATGTATAATTTGTGATGACCTTTTTACATGACTTTAATTATGCATATAAGACCAGGCTTCTTAAAGGTTGGTTTACAGATGCATCTGACTTCTTACCCTTGAATGTACTACAATTGAATACCTAAAACATCTGTGGGCCCAGATTTCCAACTAGCTCCCATTCACAATTTTTCAGTGACCAGCAATAATTTCACAATGATTATGTTGACGAGATTTTTAGTATGACTAAACCTATTTTGTCCAACATACAACAAGAAATTGTTCCTGAATCTTAGCTGATTTGAGTTTTAAATAGACACGATCGATGGCTCTCCTTAAAGCAGAAAGAAATTCCTGCTAAATCTTGCACAATATTCTCGCTTCATTAATTTGCTTCGCACAGTTTATTGATTCTAAAAAGAACTAACAACAGCATCGTGAATGTCAGTTTACAATTAAAAATATATATGAGGATCAATCAAAACGTAATTTCCATTAGCCAAATACAATATCATTACATCTAGTACGCATAAAATAATCGCCCCAACGATTAAAATTTTTTGTCTTTCTAAAAGAATGTCCCTTCTGAGAGAGAGAGAGAGAGAGAGAGAGAGAGAGAGAGAGAGAGAGAGAGAGAGAGAGAGAGAGAGAGAGAGAGAGAGAGAGAGACCCCGTACAAATTTTCCGTGCTTTTTTCTTCATCAGGCTTAGGCAAGGTAAGTTGGTAATAAAAATGTTACTAGACTAGGAACCTTATTTTGATTTATTTGTCTCTGTTGATACTCCTCACTGATAAATGTAATATTTCAGTTTATATTTAGAGCTCAATGAAACAGGAGAAATAAGAAACCTAAAATGAAAAAAACAAAAAATTATGTACCCTCCTGGCGTTAGATTATTCTTGCCAATTCTCTCTCTCTCTCTCTCTCTCTCTCTCTCTCTCTCTCTCTCTCTCTCTCTCTCTCTCTCTCTCTGTATGTGCGCGCGTGTGTGTGTGCATATACAACTGTTATATGAACCTTTAATTTTAATCATCTTCAATTCCCGCAAAACTTTTTTTAGTTTATCTATCTAAATTCACAGGTATCGATCCCTCCAATTTTAGGGTCCAATAATCAATTCGAATTTCTGTTTAATTGCGCTTTTATTCACATTCAACAGGTGACTCTCGTTCCAGAGGAAAGAAAAAAAATCACACAAGGAAAGGCGAGAGGAATGGAGAGATGGGAGGGGCGAATCCAAATTTTGTTTGGTGGTTCATTAGATATGAAATTATACGAGGATCTTTTTCTCCATTCATTATGAGAGCTGACACTATTAGGTGTGAGCCATTTAATAATAATAATAATAATAATAATAATAATAATAATAATAATAATAATAATAATAATAATAATAATAATGGAAATATAGCAAGTAACAAAAAGCCTATCACCTGGCTACCAGTAATGTGGGAGTTACTAGCAGGTATCATCAGCTATACACAAAGAAGATACAAAAACCATCCCCAACCATCAGAAAGGCTGCAGTAGGAAGTGTAGGGGCACAAAAGACCAGCTTCTGATACACAAAATGTGAATGAAGAACAGTAAGAGAAGGAAAACCAACCTGAGCATTGCATGGGTTGACAAGGAAGCCTTCGACATGATACCACACACGTGGCCAATAGAATGCCTGAAAATATATGGGGCAGAGGAAAAACACCATCAGCTCCCTAAAAAATACTTACAAGCTCTATGATAAGACTAGCAGAGGTTAACATCTGGAGAAGGATCTTTTAAGGCGACTCACTGTCCCCACTACTCTTCGTAGCAGCCATGATTCCCATGAAGAAAGTACGACAGAAGATGGATGCTGGGTAACAACTCAAGAAAGGGGGCAACAGAATTAACCATCTGATGTCCATGGTCGACATAAAGTTGTATCGTAAGAGCATCAAGGAAATAAATACCCCAATCATGACTGTAAGGATTGTATCTGGGGACATCAGGATGGAATTAGGAATACAAAAATGTGTGGTCAACACACAAAAAGGCAAAGTAACAAGGACTGAAGGGATAAAGCTACGCAGAGACTTAGGCGATACTCAAGTCAAAACTCAACACCGATAATATGATGAAAACCATAAACACATGGGCAGTACCAGTAGTTAGAGCGCAGTAGTGGAGTGGACGACGGTTAAACCCTGCAGCATAGACCAGAAAACTAGGAAACATTACAATACACAAAGCATTACACCAAAGAACAAATATAGACAGATTATACATAACACGAAAAGAAGAGTGGACTACTAAGCATATAGGACTACGTCAACATCGAGTAGAACAATGGGGCAATATCTGAATACCTGTGAAGACGAGTGGCTAAAGGAGTGCATGATAAGGACTGATAAAAGTAGACGAGGAACCAGTAGTACACACAGAGAGGAGAATGATAAACAGAACGGAGGATTGGCTCAACAAACCAATGCACGGGCAGTACACGAGACATGGCAGTGGCTAAAAAGGGGAGAACTCAAGAAGGAAACAGAAGGAATGCTAACAGGAAGTGCAACATGAAAAACGAGACCATAAACCACATACCAAGCAAATGTCTGGCACTTGCACAGACCCAGTAAAAAAAGAGGCATGATTCATAGCAAAAGCCCTCCACTGGAGCCTATGTAAGACACACCAATTAGCTTGCAGTAATAAGTGGCATGAACAACATCCTGAGGGAATGATAGAAAACGATCAGGTAAAGATCATCTGAGACTATGGTAACAGAGCAGATAAGGTGGTACGTGCCAATAGGCCAGACTTAACGTTGATTGACAAAATGAAGAAGTATCACTCACAGATGTCCCAATACCATGGGGCACAATAGCAGATGAGAAAGAAAGAGAAAAAAATGACACGTATCAAGACTCTGAAAAAATAAATAAGACCTGAAAAAAGAAATAGTAAGGATATGGGATATGCCACTGGAAATTGCCACCATAATCATAGGAACACTAGGCACGATCCCAAGATCCCTGAAAAGGAATCTGGAAAAACTAGGTGCTGAAGTAGCTCCAGCATTCACGCAGAAGAGCGTGCTACTAGAAAAAGCACACATAGTAAGAAAAGTGATGGACTCGTAAGGAAGCAGGATGAAACCCAGAACCCCACACTATAAAAACCACCCAGTTGAATACGATGGCTGTGATTAAGTTTACACACACACACACACATATATACTATATAATTAATTTTTTTGCAAGGAGTCCTTTTATGCAATTTTCATTGAACTTAACCAATTTTTCTGAAGATTACCTTTCACCTTGAAACATTGACTAAATATGATTTGTCCAACAATCATCAGAGAAGTTAAGGGCATACCTAATTGGCAGTATTTATTTTAACGATGAAAAATATTCAGATTACAACATGGAGTTTAATTTCTTACACATGCCCTTGCCTAAAGTGTGACAAGGTGTTTTAAATGCAATAAAAGACCTGATGTGGCCCTCTGGACTCTACCCTAGCAAACAAAACGATTACAATATGGATATGGGGTCAACTTGATGCGACGCTTACAGATAATATAGTGATTTAATCTGTTTGACCTCTGATCGGTCATCCGCTTGGCGTGCAATGGTGACCAGCGGGCTGCCTCCACGAAAAATTGGAGAGAGAGAGAGAGAGAGAGAGAGAGAGAGAGAGAGAGAGAGAGAGAGAGAGAGAGAGAGATTGATTAATTTGATTGATGAAGGCTCTTTGGTGACCTACAATGACCTCTTGGGCGGGTGGGTTTGCTTGAGTATCTTGATTCTCGTAAGGGGGGAGGTTTTGTTGTTTATTTGGGGATGGGGGTGTGGCCCTCCTTAGGTGTGGTCTGATTCAGAACTGTCGTTGCAGGCACGATCTAGGTATATCCTAGACCGTGGTTGCAGGTAAGTGCGGTCGATGGTGAAATGGGTTCCCGAATGCTGGGCGATCATAAAAACGCCTCTGGTGTAACATTAGCGGAGGGCTTAAGCCTTAGCCTCACAGGTGGCCTGAAAATCACAGACAGCAGCGCCCTGATAAGCTCTTCTTCGCATCCTCAAAGCGCTACATTGTTAGTTGTTATTTTTGTATATTTTCTACATAAAAAATGAAAAGAACTCTCGTTTGGGTCTGTAATCCTCGCGGTGATTATTACACGAATTGTAATAAAAATCTAAAATGTTCAAATAAACTGAATTCCATTCTAGCATCAAGTAACTCGGTAAATAACAATAATAATAATTAGATCCTTGAAAAGGAACCTGGAAAAATTAGATGCTGAAGTAGCTTCAGGACTCATGCAGAAGAGTGTGCTCCTGGAGACAGCGCACATAGTAAGCAAAGTGATGGACTCCTAAGGAGGCAGGATGCAACTCGGAACTCCACACTATAAAACCACCCAGTCGAATAGGATGACCGTGATAGACAAAAAAAGAAAGAAGAAGCATCATTATTGTTATCAGCAGCGGCAATGAAGGTACTGTCGCTGTTATCTTAAACTGTTAATAGAATCTTTGCCCTTCCCACCAGAAGTAACAGAATTGAAAAGAATAAGTATCAGTGCATTCAATCATATTTTTTTGTAATTTTCACTTTTATCATCATTACTGAAATACCACACATATACCAAATACGACTACAACAATGACAGCACCGCACTTTCATCCAATGTCACTTGGTGGAACTAATGTCTTTCATTTTGCGAAATAACAAATCAGTTTCAAGGTTAACCTGGAGCATTCAAAACACGACAGGAGTTATTTCCCCCCGAGGACACGGGTCATTGACCCCTTACTAATACGGCGCAATTCAGTTTTGATAAACAGCGTCCAAGAAGAAACCCCAGACTTTAATAATCAGGTCATCTCCCCCAATTAAAGAACGAGAACGATAAGAGAGAGAGAGAGAGAGAGAGAGAGAGAGAGAGAGAGAGAGAGAGAGAGAGAGCTGACAATGAAGTTAGGAGGCAGGAGATACTACTAAGGTAAAAACACATTTCCCTTTTTCTTTTCAGTCTCTATCGTCTTCCTGACACTAAGCCATGAATTAAGAGCGACAAGTGCAATATTACAGACAAAATACGGAGAAAATCAACCAGAAAATAACTCCAACAGCCCAGTATTTCTCCGTAGTGGGAATCCCACACTATATAATGGACGTTAGGGGGAGGCGTGGCGAACCAGGAGAATTATAACGGTAATCAGTTCGGGTGCGAGACATCGAGAGGGAACTGGTTAATCTCTTCGCCTCACACAGAAGGACAGACCTTATTCATTTCTGAAGTCTTGTGTCGGTAGGAAGCTATTAAGCCATCTTTTGTCAATGACACAGAGGGCTGAGAAATCTTTTCTGATTTCCATTTTATACATTCGCAAACTTGACTGAAAATTATAAAAAAGTATCAACTTTGCCTCCTTATTTATAAATTTTGTTGTCACTTTGACACATCTGAAATACACTTTATCATCCAAACTAATTTGGTTCATGCAAGTGCTCGAAACACTTCTCAGTGCGGTGGGTGAAACATTGAATGAAATTCAGTCTACAACGCACACCTTCACTAAATATAAACGACGAACAAGAATCTACTCTCCATCGACAAGGAAATGTATCTGTTTTTATCTTGCGTTTTTCTTTCTCAGTAGCTGAGGCCATTAACATCCTCCTATTCATTTCTTTTGAAAATAAAATCCTGATAATCCGTACACCTCAAATAATAACAAAGGGCTACCCTTCTTAGTCTTAGGATTCTTCTTCCTAAGTAGCTGAGGAAATCCCGTCAGCTCTAAAGAAACCGTGAATTGACAGGAAACGTTGGCAGGGAAACTATTATTCAAGTTTCCGCGTAGGGAAACTCTATGTATGCCTTACTTTTTATATAGCCAGTATTCCACGCTCATCAGTAGGTCCCACAACTACGTAAAAACCTTAACATCAAAGTAGTGGAATATAGCTAATTAATCCGATAACTTACATTTTGTTAATGTACTGGACACTGGGGACTACGAGAGAGAAGGAAAGAGATATAATCAGGATACGAAGACGTCAAGTGTGTTCTATATCAGACAAGGACTCGGATAACGTCTGATGAATTCGAAGCTGTTATGGCTACCGTAATCCAGTCTATTTATTATTTTTGTTCTAGATGACAGCGATTATGGTCTCCTTGGAAAATTTTTTTTTATGCATTTGCTTAGTTTTCTCATCGGTATTTGATGAGTATAGGTAAATCAATCATCACTTCAATCTCTTTCTCATTTTTCCAAGTTTTTATAGTAGTCCATCAATTTCACATATAATATTTATTTCCTCTCTGTATCCTGGATTCTGCCTTACAATACATTAGCAGATATAGTTCTCATAGTATCTCGAACCAACGACTTTCAAGTACTGCTTTCTCTGCTAATGGGAAAAGAATGATTTGGTTTAATAGTCAAGGCCATAATAAACAATTCTACTTTCGTAACGAACAGTAATTAACTCCCTTCCCTAAAATGATAACTAATTTAATTTTTGTAAATAGATACAAAAATGTAAAAAAATAAATAAAATACTGAAATGCCCCCAACTAGACGCATGCACTCTCCCAAAATATCTGTCTCTTATGATTAAATAAATAAGATTATTCCTTCCTCAAAATAGGTACACATAAATAAAAATGTTTCTTTCGCTCTGATGGAAAACCTCGTCTCTCCTAAAATAAGTAATGACGAAAGTAAGAAAGACGGCAATGAAATAAACAGATAATAAAAAATATTGAATTCAGCCTATATTCAGCATAAAAAGGAAAGAAAAAAGAAAATGACAACTCCAGATGTACGAGTTCCATTCTTCGTAAAAAAAAAAAAAAAAATAAGAGGAGCATAATTTGAATACGCGAAAAGAAGCAACAACAACATGATATACTTTTCAGAGGAGATGAAAGATTCCAGAAGAAAAGAACTTTATCAAATAAACTAATTTCATAAAGAAGAGTGCTTGGCACAGACTCGGGCCTTGAGATCTGAATTGCAGGGAGTTTTTTTTTCTTTTTTTGGGGTATGCAAAGCACCATTTCCATAGTAGATGCAGACATTGAATGTGTACCAGAAACTTACAGTCCGATTTGTTTTTTCCTTCAGTTAGAGCCTTTTTTAATATAAAAAACAGCTTTCCATTTCAGAATCAGAAAGTGAATGTGTACCAGAAGCTTACAGTCCGATTCGTTTTTTGTTTATGTCAAAACTATTTTTTTTTTTCTAATAAAAAGCAGCATTTCCATCTCAGAATTAGACAGTGAACGTGTACTAGAACTTACAGCCTGATTTGTCATTCATTCAAGCCAAAGCCTTATCTTTAGGAAAAAAAAAAAAAAAAACAGCATCTCCTTCATGGAATCAGACAGTGTTTATGCAACCAGAAACCTAAATCTATTTTTTGTGTTTGCTTCTTTCAGTTGCGCATAAGTCGTAGACAAATTGGCGCCGTCAGCTACATATACAGAACACATGAAGGAGATATAAAGGGAAAGAAAATGATTGTGCTTCGAATAAAATGTATAATGAAGTAAAATCTTCAGGGGACTTGTGGCTCCACAAAGTCTTTCTTCCCTACAATGGCCAATCAGATCACGAGGCACAAAGGAAAAAAGGAACGGGAGGGAAACATAAATGCTGAACGGTATGAAAGAAAAAACAGAACAGAATAAGTATAGGAATTGCAAAGACAAAGCCAGACACATTAAATGAAAATTATGGATTTGGTTTAAGCACACAAATTAAAAATTATTACATCAAATTCGAAATCACACTGAAAAACGCATACCGCATTATATTACAATCTGAAATACAGTTCCAATGTATTTAACAAAACTTCACTTCAGAAGATATAAAAACAACTGGAGAATATCTTAAAAAAAAAAGTCTATACAAAAACTGTACAGAAGGTCATTGACTGTGCCAGTATTCACACATACGAGCATGGATGAGTAACATGTATAAATGTGAAAATATACAAATGAAGGTAAAAGTTTACCCAAGTGGAGAGAGAGAGAGAGAGAGAGAGAGAGAGAGAGAGAGAGAGAGAGAGAGAGAGAGAGAATAATGGCTGGTCAGATCCAATGATTAGCTAATATATACCGAAGTGAAAATGACTTTCTCTTAGGGGCGCTGTTATATCGTCAAGGAAATGGCGAGGAAATTCTCTTTAATAGCCAATCGTTAGGAAGAAGACTTTTTTTTTTTTTTTTTTTTTTTTTTTTTTTTTTATTCTTTTTAAATTTTTTCTTTTTATCAGGGGACGTCCAGCGAGACTAACGACTGGGAAATGGGAAGACCTTTGCTAGAAGTCATTCGATTTTTGGTGAAACCACGATCGTCATTTATTTGTATTGGCGCAAGAATCATATTACTTTTGTGTTATTTTTACGTACGTTAATTCAGTAGGTTTATTAAGACAAAGAAAAGTATTTCTTCAATTCTTAATATCTAAATGACAATATATTCAATTTACCCATTAAGACTATGTCTCTCTCAATACAGTGAAGTGGCTTCAAAGATCTGCTGCTGAAACTGTCACTTCTACTTCAAACTCCTTAATCACTGATGAACCTCCAATGCAAAGAAATCCCGAGGCTTCAAATAGCTACACTAGGCTCAATAACAGTTCGTCGACCCCGAAACACCAAGTAAGCTATGAGCTATAATCTGTTACAATCCGTGCTATTTTTCACATCATCTGATAACAAGGAAAGACCCTACTAGAATTAAGTCTTCATTTCCTGAGAATGATTAACGAT
>NC_087201.1:85442293-85459793 GCF_015104395.2 Macrobrachium nipponense
TATATATATATATATATATATATATATATATATTATATATATATATATATAAGAAAAACATCACTTATTTCCACTCAACATCACCACAAAATGAATCTATTATAAGAAATATTTTCCTTCTAGCAATGCCGAGTATGTTGCTCTGTTCATAACATCACAAAAATAAGAATTTATCGTAACAAAAGCATTATAACCTATATATATATATATATATATATATATATATATATATATACATATATATATATATTATATATATATATAAAAACAAAAACATCACTTATTTTCCACTCTGCTACCAAAATGAATCTACTAATAAGAATATTTTCTTCTAGCATGCTGAAATGTTGCTCTGTTCATAACATACAAAAATAAGAATTTATCGTACAACAAGCATTATACCTCTATATATATATATATATATATATATATATATATATATATATATATATATATATATATATATATATATACCTACATATATAAACATGAATACTGCAATATCAACAAGAGCCAAAATTCGACTTTTTTAAATAAAAAAAAAGTTCTCTCATGGCTACAGGAGGGTTGTTGAAGACAAAACGCTTTTGTACCGAGGTGCAGACTGAGAAGAGGAGACGTTTGAGGCCTCGCTGAGGTTGTCTTGAATCGCCCAATGCCCGAACGCCCTCGGCAACCTTTGCTTGCACCCATGATATTCACCCACGTTTCCTGGCCCAAGTGATGAGCTGTCAAAGTTGTTTCATGTTCTCCAGAGAGAGAGAGAGAGAGAGAGAGAGAGAGAGAGAGAGAGAGAGAGAGAGAGAGAATGCTAACACCAGCACTTGATTTCATTGTCGTTCAGCAAAAATTTACCAGCAAATATCAGGATGCAGAGAACACTTATTTTTATGCAGACTAGCCATGATATCCAATCAAGGAATACACTTCTATATGTGTATCCATCGTACATCTCTATTAGTAATTCATTATTTTCCATGTCATTCACTCACATCTCAGCTCCAGCAACAAGTTCTGCACCCATTACATTCCCCTTCTCGCGCATACACGAAGAGACCACGAAAACCGAGCTATTCTCTTTCACCACAAGAACAGCATAACACCTTGAATTTCGCTCCAGAATCAGAACCTAAATACCGCTATTCAGAATCATTAATCAAATTTTTTAATCAATGAATCAACGATCGAAAATAGGGAAGAAGAGCAATAGATTTAACCCTTGTCTCTTCCCTGGCACTTTCATCTTTGCAATAATCCGATTTCGATCACGTCAGCAACGCCACAAACAGCAACAACATGACCTATTTCAATCTAAGATATTTCGAAGAAGAATGACGTAAACCTCAAAACAGTATCAGCATCCATTTCTCAGTACACAACAACGATGGCGATTATCAATTCTCAAGGAAGGAAAACGTACCTCTTCAACATGAGAAATTTATAACATTTCCAGAGGGAAAAAATAATCAAAAATTCTAAACAGTTAAGCATAATAAAATGTAAATGTACATGAAACCTCCTATACAGACGGTATCAAAATAAGGAAAATGAAACAAAATCCGATGAAAAAACTTATACGAGTATTATATAGAACGAAACGGGTGACGGCAACTGGATTGTGTTCTGTAGAGTGAAACAACAGCCATAAATTCCGTGAATGTGTTGTCCTTCCCTCTTCACTCATAAAATGTCAATAATATCTGATGGCAGAAACACATGGCACCTATCCTACTTCGCGACGCTTGTTTGTTTTGAAAAACGAAAGGAGCACATAACCGGACACAAACACTGATTTTGACTGAGTACGGATGGTTGTGCATGCATAACCATACGTATGAATATAGCGCACGCGGGCGCATATATACATACATGTGTATGCGTGTGTGTACACACACACATATAATATATATATATAAATATATATATATATATATATATATATATATATATATATATATATATATATATATAAATCAGCCAACATCTTTCCCCCTTTCTAGACTACTAGGGATTTGTAAATCTTTTTAGGATGGGGTTGCCATCCCCATTAACTCCTCTAAACTTCCGCCACCTTCCTACACCATAGGCAGAAAGGACTATCCAGGAAACGGCCAGTAAGCCAATTCGCCACGATAGATCCAACTCCGGTTTCTCGTTGGAGGGGCGAAGTCGTTAATGACAAGATCTAAAGAATAAAGTTAATTAGATGTTCATTTTCTTAGGAATTGCTTATGTAGTCAATCGTGTTTTTAGACTAAATGGTATAACTAAACTACTCTTCTTTTGTGTCCTTCCTTTAAAAACACCAAACTAACATTGGAGGAAACACACAGCGTAAGTAAAACAGATTACTCCTAACAGCAACAGTTACATATATCTAGAGCACAAGAGAAACAACAGAAGAAATGTGCGATAATGTACGCCGTCGTTTAAAAAGATAATCAGATAAAAGCATATCATACAGGGTCACTCGACCTAACCTGACGTGACCTACGGAGCAGTTTCTTTCTTAGACAAGCGAGGTCACAAAACTACTATGGCCCATCCGACGGAACCTAACCTCAACACGCCGACGTACCTACAGCCGTTTGAAAGGCACAACCTTCCTCCTTCATTTCCTACCACTACTACCACCATCACCCGATTTGAAGGGGTGAGCTGTTGCTTCTTAAATTCGCTTTTTACTTTCTGCTTGGAAAGTGAAATGAGGAGGTTTCCGCATGGACAAGGGTGGTCCATTTCTCAATTTCAATTTTTTTTCTAAAGAAACACAACATGCACGACAATGTCACGTGTAAGGACCTCTTGTACATAGTCCTTTCCACAGGTATTCTGAAACACAGACAGAATTTTCTTCAGAACACCTATAAAAGTTACCTATACGGTGTGATATTGGACCCATTCATAATCATCTCTAACTGCAAAAAGATTTTACTTCACACCAACCACACAGCTAGTTGTCGAGATTTTAATTGGACTATGACTCCATCAAAAATAATTGTCTGATTTGTAGAAAACCACTGTACTAAGTTGTGATGTTTTCATTGCCTAACTGGTTGACATCACATCATGCTGGTGAAGGGGTATAGCTTAATTGCTACTTCAGGCTCTGGCTATATCCGATGGAAATGCTTTCATCACACCATGAGTTATCGGAGCCTACAAACATCCTCCAAGAATGGGCTATCGACCGTAAAAGTTACTTTCCTATCCCTCTAATCAGTTCATGCCAGTCATAAGACCCACGTCTTTTACGGTAAAAGTTACGTAAAAATCTACCGACAACACTTTGCTTAATCCTTCTATCATAAAGAAAAACAACTTCTATATAGAAAATTCTTCAGACTTACGAATCAAAACTTCAGTAACGTTACATCCAATCTCTCAAACTTGCAGTAAAAAAAATCACGTTAACGACTTCCCATAAAACATGAATGCTAACACTGAAACTCTTTCAATGGTTCTTTTTTGCATAATACTCATAGCTTTTCACCTTTTGAGATATGAATCAAGCCTTTCATTTCTTCAATTCCTTTATTACCTCTGTCCATTTCATAAAAATCTGTAAATATTCCATTCTTGTCCAGTTCTGCTTTGGGCGAGGTTTGGAAAAGGCTTTCAAGCTGCCAATGTGACAGAGCCGACGAAAATAAATAAATAAAACAGAAATAAAAGTCAGTGTTCTTAAACACAGATTATCACGGAGAGGCGGCCAATGTAACAAAACCTGCGTGACAGTTACTCTCCTTAACAATTACTGTAGGTGACAGCAACCACCCTCTTCCACAGATAACCCGTTTTTCCGCTGACGGAGGATACAGTATTAAATGACTGTCCATAAAATCACTATCAATGTCTTGACTTGCTATAAAAACGTGGAATCCTATTTATCATTACGCACGTAAGACCAATACTGAAAGAGTTCGCTACGCTGAATAATTGTGATTCAGGTAAAAAGACACGTTAATTAACATAAGTGCTTACCGTGTTTATAAAAGCTTCATATATAAATCTGCTCCCGTGATAAAAATCAAATGCCATACAATTCGGATCTTGGAACTATTTTTTTATTGTTCCAAGTGGACTTGTAAATTACCTGATCTATCTGTTTTAATAAAAACATATATTCATGGAACTGTCTAATTTCCTTGTCGCAATGGACTGCATAGACTTATTAATAAATCTGAATACAACCACACACAACTGTCCTTTTGTTAATATTCTTCTTTCAGTGTCAAATGAAAATTAAATTTCATTTACACATTTCTTTCATATCGCTACTCTGTATATTTCAAAGCCAAGATTATTTTATATAATAACGAACAGCTCAAATTATATTTCTCTCTTAGATTATTGCATTTTCCTAGTGAAATAAAGTTTTTCCATTAATCTCTTTTAATTTCCATTAAATTCTCGCCACACATTAGATTCTAAGATTTAACCAGTAAGGATATTTCAGGCCAAATGCAATCTATTCCACCTACGATTCGAACGAACACCACAGCAGTTATGAGATTAAAGAACGACAGTGAATTGCGCTGCTATAAAAGAGCAATTTGCATTAAGGGCAACTTTTGTGGACTGGTGAATAAAAATGACGAAAGTAAACTTGCAAAAATCTAAAGTTACCCTACTGCTCATTATGAAGAGTCACGTTCTCTTTAAATGTATCACAAGATATAATAAATAATGCATAATTTGACGTTATCCAGATTGATGACTTCATATATTCCATTAATATCATTCCTAAGCAGTAATACATTACTGAAATGTCGCCTTTTCAAAGCTCTACCAATTGTTCTTTCACGAATCAAAGTTTTGAAGACAAATCAGAAAAACCCTAAACTGAAGGGCTTATCTCTGTCAAGTTCAGGTGGGACATTCTGTAATTATAAAAATGACCTATCTCAAGTCAGGTTCCTATCTCTCCAAGTTCTGCAAGTCCAAAAAATTCAGACAATTTTCTTTCGACAATGGAATAAGACCTTCAGCGTGCAGTGGACGAGAGAGAGAGAGAGAGAGAGAGAGAGAGAGAGAGAGAGAGAGAGAGAGAGAGAGAGAGAGAGGAAGCTTGCCTTGTGACCTCTTCGACGTGGATGAATCAACCTACCCTCTGAATGGAGTCACCGAAAAGTCCGAGTATATTTAGAGTCCAAAGAGGGATTTGTAAAGCCGAAACAGAATGCAGCAAGTACACAATGGGTCAGACGTTTCCAGAGATTCACGAACGTAAAATCTTAGATGCTGACTCTCTCGATGATGGACTTGGAAAAGTCAACTTACGCTGCTAGTCTGTCTGCACGAATTATGCTCGTTGCTACAAAGGCCGAACACCTGCGATTTCTTTTTCTCTTCAGAAACCCGTGGACAAGATAAAAGCAATTAGGGAAATATATATATATATATATATATATATATATATATATATAGATTATATATATATATATATATATATATATATATATATATATATATATATACTACCCAAGAAAACCAAAAACAGGGCGGGGAAAATGATAAGGGTTGAATATCAGAGAGCATTCCACAGCACCTTTAGGATAATTGTGTCTGTCCTAAGTTGACAGTAAATTAATTGGCTTGAAAATATATATTATCTATGGTAACAGTTACTGATATATTTTGCTAAATTTATTTTTCCTTGTATAATTTTTTTCTAATGTTCCAAAGAAAAGACTGGAGTATTCTCCTCCTCTTCGCTTCCTTCTCTTCTTCTCTTCTCTCTCTCTCTATCCTCTCAGCATCATCTCCTCCCTCTCTCGACTTTTTTTCCTCTCCTCTTCTCTATTTTCTTCTTCTCTCATCTCTTTTTCTTATCTTCTCTTTCCCCGCTCCCTCTCTCACACTTTGCTTTCTTCTTCTCATTCCTGTTTTCATCTTTTCTCTTCTTCCTTCTTTCTTACGTCGTCTCTCTCTCTCTCTCTTTTTTCTCTCTCTCATCTCTCTCTCTCTCTCTCTCTCTCTCTCTTTTAGTAACTTAACCTTTCTGAAAGGGCTAAGGTTTGCATTTATTTTCCATTGCATATTTTTCTTTTTATCGAGTGAAAATTATTTCCAAAATCGGATAAATTGACTGGTATATATTTTTCCAATCCCTCTGTTACTTATTCGACCGCATGTTTTAATGTCTGGGAAAATATAGCGCATACCTCCGCATAGCCACTCAAGAACTAGTAAAAGAGCACTTTATATACTTTCAATGTATTTATTCACAAATTTGATAATGGGTTGTAGGGTTTCACATGCAAAAATTGGAAAAAGAAACGTGGAACTTGGTTTCGATGTCAATGTTAAAATTTTCATAGATACTGATCACAATCTAATCTGCCGACGGAGTCACAAAATGAATACATTCACTCAGTTTCATACATATTCGTACATACGTTCTCGTGACACGATCAACAGCGTTCCCTCCTCCTAACTTTTGATGGATGTCAAATTCTCTGCCGTTTATTTTATTATGCACCTTTATTATCTCTTTATTATCTACCTTTTAAAGCTAACTATCGTATGTTCCACGCCTTACGGATTTTTCGTCTTTTCTACAACACGGCGAAAATACGTACCATTCGACATAAAAAGAAAAACGTTAAAATTTTTCCTTGAATATGAAGTAATGTTGCGAAATTCGCGTCACAATTCACTCCAAATTTAAAATGTGTCGCCGAAGGATTTTTCGTGTCAAAATGACAGCAGGAGAAAATGTAATAATGGTTGGGAACTAGAAAAAAAAGTATAGGAAAACAGTGGTTTTCTGGTAACCTTGTAAATTAAATTCGTTAAAGAAATAGATGAATAATGAAAACAAGGGGAAAAACACATAAGTAACATCTAAGCATAGAAACAGGTTAAATAATGAAATACATGATGATCAGTCATCAGGTTCTCCCCTTAACGAAACACAAATTCGTTATAAATACACTACAATACAATAAGTACAATACATTAAACACCTATGTACGCAGGTTTCCCTTAAAAAGTACAAAATATAAAACCAACGAAAACAGAACAGAGAATTACATTAGCAAATTGAAAAGAGCGCAAACCACAAAATGTTAGACTTGCTCCAGATTCAGGAAAGGTAGAGCGAACACCGAAGGCTGCTATGGCATTCGAGAAAATAGAATTAAATCTATTGAACATCCGAAGTCACAGAGATAAAGACAAAATATGAGAGGACGTGGCTGATGCTGTTCGCTGAGGGAGAATGATGACCACGACAGTTATTGTAGAAGTAAGAGGTGTAATTAAAGTAGCATGAAAGAGGGAGGGAAAAGCAGCCTAATGGTACAAACAAAAAAGGATCATAATTTTCAACATACGGTAGGAAATATTAAATATGCGGTAACAGTGTATATCAAGGACCCTATCTTACATCTAACTAACTGATGCATTTGAACTGTAACTTCTGTTAGGTAGTGAGAAGTATCAGCTTCCCCCAATCACGAGTAGCCTCAAGGATATTGGTTGGGAATATTTACCGTCAGCTCTAAAAGAACAAATATGATCTTTTTTTTCTGTTATGTTCTTTACGAGGTCTCATAAGGATGTTTTCTTTGGTTTTCTTCAGGTATTTTAACCTTGACAAAATAGACAAAGGACGAAACAAAATAACCTTAAACTGAACATCTGATCATACAACAGAATATGGCATATAAAAATACAAAATAACATATGAACGAAAAATTCTAAGGAAAATATTGTGTTTTGCTAAGAAGTCAATGAAAAACATACTTCCAGCAAAACAAAGTGTATATTTATATATCTGTGCAAATAGACATTCACTATACACAAATACATATTACATATAAATAATAACATTCATTCCAACATTTAGGAGGTAATGCGTAATTGAGACTGTTCTTGTAAAATATTATAAAAATATAATTCTGACATTGCAATGACTTTAGGGCGATGACCTAAGAATGTTTATGTGTCAGAGGGAAATGCAAAGCGAACCTCTTCCCAACCTCCTGCGTCTCTCTCAAGGGATTTCCAAGGAAATTTGAAGTCCCATATTCAGTGTTATTTCTCAAGTATCGACAGAATTTAATCATTCTTTGACCTTCAAGAGGTCAAAGAATGATTTACAGCAATTTATTTTATATCCTTTACACATGCGCTAGTTGTGTGTGTGTGTGTGTGTGTGTGTGTGTGTGTGTGTGTGTGTGTAGTATATATATATCATTATATATATATAATATAATATATATTATAATTATAATATATATATATATAATATATATATATTCATACTATATATATCTATATATATATATTATATATATATAATATATATATATATATATATATTACATATAATACTTAATATCATAATTTTTTTAAAGCAAATTGTATTTCTCCTAACTATACAAACCTGAGGTCCTTTACATAAGGAAGTTACATTCCTTATGTAAAGGCTTGAGAGT
The DNA here is from genome assembly GCF_015104395.2 of Macrobrachium nipponense. Lineage (NCBI taxonomy): Eukaryota > Metazoa > Arthropoda > Malacostraca > Decapoda > Palaemonidae > Macrobrachium > Macrobrachium nipponense. The sequence continues at coordinate 85,450,741 of NC_087201.1, forward strand.
TTGTATATCGTGTAGGAACAAATATGTATATGTATAGTGTATACACACACATAGATAGACATAAGTGTGCGCGCGTATGCTCTGATGATAATAAAAATGGCAATAACAATATCAATAATATCATTAATAAAGGTACTCGTAAGCTTCTCAGTAATATTGATGAAAACACGAGAAATCATAAGGAAATGAATACGTGAGTAATGTGAAACTCTCTGTTAACTACAGCAAAAAGACGTATGTAGCTCCATAATATAAACACTATATTCTACTCTACAGACCTCGTAAGTATCCACCATCACAAATAATTCTTACATAACAGATAACAGCAACAGGTATTATACTGACGCAGTTACATTAACCCTATAAATAACAGTCGGCAAAAGTCTAAGGACATCATTGGCCCCGTTTAACTTCCGGGTATTGGTAACGCCAAACAGAAAAAGAAAAAAAATAGGCACTGCTTTCTTTTGAGAGAGAGAGAGAGAGAGAGAGAGAGAGAGAGAGAGAGACGAGAGAAGAGAGAGAGAGAGAGAGGACACGATAAATTCTCTATCCTTGGGAGCTTCTGATGCTAAATGAAGCACTTGCAATCAAGGTCAAATAAATTAGCATACTCGTCATCTATAAAATCATATATGTATATATATATATATATATATATATATATATATATAGTAATTTTTTCTCCCTATTTGTATTAGCAAAAGGACATATATACACGGGAGACACTAGAGAGAGAGAGAGAGAGAGAGAGAGAGAGAGAGAGAGAGAGAGAGAGAGAGAGAGAGAGAGAGAGGGGGGGGGGGGTTGGTATCTCTTACCGACGTGTTGGAAATCTTATAATTTGACAGAAAGCCTTTTCTTTTGTCAATGCAACTGAATAAGCCAAGGAGAATATCTGACTATGAACATCCCCCTTATATAACATCGCCACCTTATCGGTTCTCTCCTTCTTAACTCAAAGACAGAACCCATCCCCCCCTCTTTCTCTCTCTCTCTCTACACTCAGAAGACAGACCCTCCACCCATCCCCCCCCCCCCTCTCTCTCTCTACCTACACACAATATATATAATATATATATCTATATATATATATATATATATATATATGTATGTATATATGATATATATATATATCTAATACAAAGAACGTTTTAAAAAACATCTCTTAAGTTTAGACAGACCACTCAATATAAGCCTCTCTCTCTCTCTCTCTCTCTCTCTCTCTCTCTCTCTCCTCTCTCTCTCTCTCTCTCCATCACACACACACACACACACACACACACACACACACACACATATATATATATATATATATATATATATATATATATATATATATATATATAATATATAATGCAAAAAACGTTTTAAAAAACATCCCCAAAGTTACACAGACAACTCATTATCAATTACTCTCTCTCTCCGTTTTTGTGCCTTTTTAGTTATCACTCAATTCACCAATCTGGCTCCCACTATCGGCCGAAATTGATAATTCCTCAGAGGGAGCCTTGACCTCCTGCACTCAATGACGACATATCCACCGGAAATCGGACGGGTCTTAGCGTTTTGCCTTCATCGGGTTATGAAAGTGTCACGGAAAAATGTCTCGAAATATATGAAATTTAGTTATACACTTTGATAGAGACATCATATGTCTCTATTAAACAATAACGATAACAGAAGTAGCTTAATCACCCAATGGTGACAATGACTATTCCTTCGACAGAATTTGGTTATTTGTAATGATAACTTTTAGCGAGTACAAAGGCTTGTGCTCAGTACACCATAAAAATGAAAATAATTTTCCTGCTCTTATACGGATGGTGTTCAGTACTTCAAATAAATGTAAAATATTTTCGTACTCGTTTAAGACGTGTGTCACGCATTTATAAAAACGTAAAATCTTTTCCAGAACGTAAAAGACTTACGATAAGTATTTCATAAAAATGTAATATTTTCCAATTCGCCAAAGGAAAACAACAAGGGCTTCCCTACATATAAAAACGAATGCATTCAAGTATAACAAATGCTCTTAAATGAATATAACTCTGTATCGTGTTTGTTAAAAAAATTAACATTTGTTGAAAAAGCGTTTTCATTCAAAGTAAATGCGTATAACCCTTTAGTAATTGTTTACCCTGTTCTTCCCTTTCCATGAAACAAATAAGTAAACATAAACAGCACTGTGCTGAGAGAGAGAGAGAGAGAGAGAGAGAGAGAGAGAGAGAGAGAGAGAGAGAGGCGGGGGAGGGACGGGGGTTAGGAGTATGAGAAATCTTGTGGCCGACGCCGGGAGTTGAACTGTCGCCTTTAATGAGAGCTTAGCACCGCCCATCTCAATGAATAATGAAAAGGGGACTCACTCACTAACCGCCCCATCACCCACCACACAAACCCTCCCCTCCAACTCACCCCATCCAGAAACCTAGTTACCTTTGCCACGTCCCTTCCTACCACCACAACACAAACCCCGCCTATCCAAACAGTTATGACACAACCCCGACTCAATTCCTATCACAACACAGAATCCCCCTACTAGAAACTTAGTAAATACCGCCACTCCACCTTCAACCACATCACTCGCTCTCCCATCCAGTAACAAGTCTGAACCTCAACCACCAACACAATACCCACATCCGTCAGGACGTTAAATCCTATTAGACGGAATCATGCCGTAAGTTCTCCTCTGTTTACGCAACAATTTCCTCCGTCACCATCAGGTTAACTGTTTAAACATCAGTCATTTCCAAGGAATCACACCGACCCTTTCTGTAATTCACTCGACAAATTAAGAGGTTTACGAAAAACGGAGATAGGCTTTTGCACGAATTAAAAACTGGAAGAACTAAATGCCATTTATGAAGCCGTGGCTTCCAACAGAAAAGGGAAGATAGATAGGGCAAATATTATCATATTAATATTCTTTCCAGTGCTCTGGAATTCTAATATCTGTATTTTTAAGGCCTTTTAAGTTTGAAATCATGTAGGTTATTTTCTTGTAGATTTTGTTTTCTGATCAAAGCAAAGGTCAGTATTCACGTTAAAAGAAGTCAGGCGTACTAATAATAATAATAATAATAATAATAATAATAATAATAATAATAATAATAAACAGCAGGTCTGCGGATCTATCGAGATGAAAATCGGAAAAACTTTCTGCATCTGGAGAAAAGACAGATAACAAGAAAAAAAATTACAATAAAATCATCATTATTAATAAATAGCAGTAGCAGATTAAGTGCTCAGTATCTTCGAAAATACGGCAGCAAGAACGGGCGAAATGTCGCTTAAGACGTGATAAGAGAACCGCCCGGCAAATCCCACTCCCGTAAATAACGTTTTCATACTGTTACGGCTGCCAGTCACGCAAGCAATATGAAAGCCATGACGTAATCCTACATAAATCCACATCAGTTTACGCCAACCTGTCCCAAAATGGCAGCTCCCCTGAACACATCACAGAACATCATCACACAGATTCTCTTGAGGAAAATAACGAAAAAAAGCAATAATGTATATAACTGGGAAGAATTTTGCTGGTTAAGCTTAACAATAGACAGTGCAACGAGAAAACTGGAACTCACATTTTTTTTTTTATTTAAAGCAGCGTTTCGGGAATCCCTTCCCCTCATTTTGTTTTAGCCCTGATGATAGGAAGCGAATCCCAAAACGTTCGTGCAAACAAAAAGAAGAAACTATTTCCCATCTTCTGTTTATTATTAATACTGTATTTTCTTCGAAGACTTCAAATCACATCATGAATCATGCAAATTTCTGAAAATATGGAATATCATATTTATAAAAATTTCCCAAGGTATGGAACACCCTGTATAAAAGATTTTTGAGTATACGGAACATCACGAATTAAAAAAAAAAAATAATGAATTGCAACAGGCTTTTGAAAATACGGAAGACCATGAATTACAATTTTTTTTTTTTAAATACGGAACATCATGGATTATGAAAATTTCTAGTGATGTGGAACATGAAGTATTAAAAATAAGATGTTTGGAAATACGGAACACCACGATTTATGAGAGCTTTCTGAAAACACGGAACATCATGAATTATAAGTTTATTTTTAATATGGTGCATCGTGAATTGTTAAAGATTTTTTAAAGTACAGAACTTCATGAATCAGAAAATATTTTAGAAAAGGAACATCAGGAATTACAAACATTTTTGAAAATCAGGAACATAACTTATAAAAACTTTGGGAAATACGGAATATCATAAACTAAATATTTCTGAAATTCAGGAACATCATCAATTAATATTTCTAAAAATGCGGAACATCACTACTTATAAACGATATTTGAAAATACGGAACTCTATGAATTAAAACAGTCCAATGAAAAATGCGAGGAACTGAAATTTATATCGTTATTCATACCAGTCTTTTGAAAACTATGAACAACTTGAATTTCATCAGTTTTCTTAAAAGGCGTTGATCTTGAAATTTAATAACATTGTGAAATATAACTTGAACTATTCCAGCCTTTCTAAAAAAGGAAACATCACGAATTATAACAAGTCCTTTGCCACCAGGGAACGCCGCGGATTACCATAAGGAGTCCTTTCAAGATACGACTGTGAGACAGCAATCCTTATAGGAAGATAATATCAATGTTACTCTGACATATCGCAAGCTGAAAACATTATCTTGAAAACAGAATAACGAGCATCAGACATTATAACAGAATCTTTGGAAGAGAAAAAAAATCCACTGCACATCATCAGTACGATTCTTTCGAAATATCACATCGACACAACATGCTAGAGCGTCCAAGGCGCATTTGTCAAGTTTATCACATCGTTACAAACAGTCTGAGCGGATCATTAATATTTTGTGGGCTTCGTCCGATAATGTCAATCAGGTCCACAACACGGCGACAATAATTCATCTGCGCGCCGGCGACAGAGTCCAAAGTTCACCGTTTCGGTTACGGATGAATGCCAGCCTACACAAACAACGCTCCAATTATTATTGGAAACAAAATCACGTTCATTAATATCCGGATAGGATGTTGTAATATGAATAGTATTGGATACTTATTTGAACTGCCAATAGCGCTGTCTGGATATATATAATATATATATATATATATATATATATATATATATATATATATATATATACTGGTATATATATATATATACACATATATATAATATATATACAATAAAAATAATATATATATAATAATATAATAATTAATTAAAAATTAAGTATTTTTAATATATATCATAATATATAATATTATTATTATTATATTACCCATATATCATTCAAGGTACAAATGTTCTTTAATATCTAATTCGCTCTACCTCGGAACTGATATATTTTCATATATGTACCGAAGGGAATTTTTAGTGATAACAATTTCGTCCCCTCATGGATCGAACCACCGTTCAGTGGACGAGGGGACGAAATCATTATCAAACTAAAAATTCCCCTTCGGTACATATATGAAAATATATCAATTCCGAGGTGGAGCGAATTAGATATTAAAGGACATTTGTAGCTCCAATGATCTATATGGATCACGGTGATGTGATAATTAATATATATATATATATATATAATATATATATATATATATATATATATATATATACGTATACTGTGCGTAAGTTTGTGTGTATGTGTTAATATGACTGTTTGTAAACGTTCGTTACATCAAAATGCTCTCTAGATATCCTCAATAGTTATGGAACTGTGTGTGTGTGTGTATATGAGAGAGGAGGAGAGAGAAGCGAAGGAGAGATGAGAGGAAAGAGGAGAGAGAGGAGGAGGAGAGAGAGAGAGACCATCATAAACTGGTTTGGAATAACCTGGGCACTCTTCTTCCATCTGGAGAAGACGAACGAGGGAAAAAAAAAAAAAAAAAAAAAATTGCCTGGAGATATTTAGTAACCCTGAGAATCTCGAAACTGCTGGATGGAAATACATTCTGTCTTTCCCCGATTCCTGGCGTCTCTAAAAGCCTTTACTTGCTAGAGGCTCGAAATGGTATATTTACAAAGGGAAAATATTCTTCATGTTGAATGTTTGTATATATTGGTAACCTCATCATAATAAAGAAATAACTGAAAATTATTAGTTGATTTATTACAAATTATGAAACTTGTTGACTGTATATGTACACATTATACATATACATGTGTATTACACATATAAGTAAACAATTTCACCTCTCGGCATCACAAACTTTAAAGGAGCCCATCATGGCCTCCGCTAAGCCAACCCCGGCAACAAGTCTTATCATTTGCACAAAGGAACGATTAAATCGTCGAGACCACACACACACACACACACACACACACACACACAGAGAGAGAGAGAGAGAGAGAGAGAGAGAGAGAGAAGAGAGACGAGGAGAGAGAGAGAGAGAGACTGGCACAGTATGATTCTGGGGAAATTCTCACTACGCAATGTTATTCATAACAGTAATAAACATCAAGTTCGAATAAATTTTTTTTTCTTACACATTTTTTTAAATTCTGAACCACGAGAAGTTCACCGCTCCTCACATGAAGCTCTGCTGTTGTATGAAGAGTATAATGAATATTAAAAAATGACTCCCAAGAAAGATAAATAATTTATGTTCCTTTGCTATAAAAAAAATCATTCGAAGGAGATAGAAAAGTAATCTAACTTGCGAACTCTTTTCAAGGAGAGAGAGAGAGAGAGAGAGAGAGAGAGAGAGAGAGAGAGAGAGAGAGAGAGAGGGGGGGGGGGGGGGGGGGGGGGTAATAAATTCCTCTGCTTAACATATTTTAATGTAATTCTTAATCTATTTCAATATGGAATTAATGAGTTAACCATGCTGTATAAAAATCATTCTAAGCATAGTTTCAAACTACTACCAAAGGCAGAAATTCGTTGATGAATTATTTATGATTTAACTGACCATACATACATACAAGGTTCCCAACATAACTGATATAAACATTTGAATTAACGAAAGGCTATGATGTAATGAATTAAATTATCCATGAACACAATCGATAAAAATTTAAAAAAAAAAAAAAAAGTATCTACTTGACGAAGATGAAGTAAAAATTTTTCAAAAGTATTGCAGACGATAATTATGATATATTTCCTTTATACTTCGAGTATAATCTTGATCGTCATCTTTCGTGGGTGTGTGACCTTCAATTTTCGCTGATAACCCAGTTTACCGGAGACTTTAATCCAAATCAGACCCAAAGATTAGTAACAGCAATCATAAAAAAAAGTCAAAACAATCTGGGGATTTGTCTTAGCCTAATTAAGCATCTCGTCTTGAGCCCTCGTATGACCTAGGAAAAGTTAATACAATCTCGGTATATTCCATTTTCTGGCAACAGAAGGAGGGATGCAACTCTTTGAGTAGGGCGAAGCCAATAGTTAATGCTAACTATTCTTTTCATGCGCTTAACAGACAATGTTAAGACTATTTTGTACTATTATAAGCAGTGTTCAAGAAACGAAATTTTGCGCGATGACACAACGTTCAAGAGAGAGAGAGAGAGAAGATGAGAGAAGAGAGGAGAGAGAGAGGGCAAGAAGAGAGAAGAGAGGAGAGAGAGACAGGAGAGAGGTGATGAAGCCTGGAGGTTTTTCACGGGAAAAATTGCAAGGAAAGAAGGGGAGAGAGAGAGAGAGAGAGATAGGAGTAGAGAGAGGTTTCACGTGAAAAATTGAAAGAGAGGAGGAGGGGAGATGAGAGACGGAGAGGAGAGATGAGAGAGAGAGAGAGAGAGAGAGAGACCCTGGGTTCTACGGGTGGAAATGGCTAGAGCCTTATCTCTATGAAAAATGACGATGAGCGGCAGCGCGATACGTGAAAAGTGTGGGTTATTTCCGTACAGTTTTGTCTTCATAACACAATCGAACAGCTTATAAAAAATAAATGTTGTGTGCCGTTAGAAAAACCATGCCATTTTATCTATCTCTGAAACACTATAAAAAGTTATTTTGTAATAAAGTAAAAAAATATAAAATTATATTACAAAATTTAAGCAAAACGAAAGATAACAGAAGGGAAAAAAGAAATTGGCCTCATTAGTTAGTTTCTGTCAATGTAGTTAAATACATATATTATAAACCACTTGACTCCTGCTTTCAGGGTATCGATTAATAATGTTTCAAATTGTACCATCTGAATTTCATAAACACTGTCGAGCCATTCACCAACATGCCATAGATACCAACATGGTATTACTCTGCGAGAAAGCTTGCTCTTTCTATCAACAGCCAATCTTTCGAATATATTTCTGTTTTCTTTCGCTCTTAATCATTTGTATTTTTGAAGTTAGCTTCAAATTTTCTCCCGAAAGCTTATGTTTTCCAGTTTCATTTAGGCCTGTCCAACATCAGTTATTTTAGCCGACTTGTCTTGTTAGTCTTCAACATGAGTCGCGTATCAGATTTTAACTTAATCATGTTATTAGTCAGCTTGTGTTTGGAGCTGCTTTCAAACCGATTAAAAAAAAACAACTAATTATCGTTCTAAAGCGGGATGAAAAGTCAGGCAAGTAGTTTGGCGTAATGAATATCAATGTTTCGTCTTTCCAATGTTGGGGGTATATAATCCATACAAATGGACTGAGAAGACATACAGCCTAAATTTCACTGTGATTCTTCTCCTTACCTTCATTTTATAGCGTCAGGATAACAGAAATGAAACTTGAGTAAAGCAGGACTGTAGTTCCAGGCTCGCATTTGGAAGCGGCAGATGCATATCTCGAAAATTAGCATAATTTCGATTACGCTATGCTTTTCCTTTCCCGGGGAACCGTCGAGACACTCTGTTTCTCTCCCTCAATTTTTCTTCCTGTCGTCCGTCTGTCTCTCTGTTTGTTTGTGTGCCTGTCTGTTTGTCTGTCTGTCAAATAAATGTAGCAGCCTCCTGAACTGTCTTCACCTCTAATCCAGTTGTAATAAAATGTACTACATTACGTGACAATGACCAATGAAAATTCCCACTCCCCACCAACTCACTGAGCTCAGGCACTTAGGGGGGTTTGGCGCATCGTAGAGACCAAACAACAATAAACCACAC
>NC_087201.1:85467293-85484793 GCF_015104395.2 Macrobrachium nipponense
GGCAGCATTCTATCTCATTTTATATACGTTTTCTCTTTATCCTGGTGAGATGAGCAATGAAGGGCACAGGAGCTAGCAAAATTAGCAAAACTGCCACTTGCCAGAAAAATATTGACAAGTATCACATAACAATAATTGCTTAAATAACCTGATTAGTGATTAAATCAGCAATTATAAATGACACTAATCTTCGGACTTAACCCAAAGATTTGTAGATGGAGATCACAAGTGGGCCCAGCGATAATAAAAACTTGATATATCTGCAGTGGTCATGTTTGGTAAAGCTCCTCCGAAACTGTCATGTCATAAAAAACAAAATAGCATTATGATATTCTTTCCCTCATCATAATGGAATTTATCTTGGCCGATTTAAAAAAATGAAGCACTAAATACAACATAAATATACTGTAGTTAGTAAGAAATTGACAACATATCGCACAGCTTATCAGGTTTATAAGCACTTCCTAAGGTTAGAAATTATTTCAGCTCAAGAAACTTCACAAAAAGAGTGCTTGGACGTGGAATCCGCACCGAAAACACACTGAATTTTATTTTTGTCCGCTCTGCCAATTATACAAACAGTTTAAATCATTGTCCTGTATTTCATGGCCAATTACGAAAAATATGCAGTGTACTAATGACTGTTATTTGCATTACTTTGGGCTAAATTGCTACATCCTAATTGCACTTATTTCCTGGAGGTTTGACAAAATATTATTTTAAACTAAGCTGAAAGTCTCGTCAAAAGACAGATACGCTAAATAATTTCATTACACACATATGCACACGCCTCTGGCACTTGTCCTGAACACACCTAACGTAAGTTGGAAAAATGAACGCAAAGGTAGTATACTACTGATAATTCATTGCACGTGACATACAATGTAAATTTCATACATGTTTGTGTATTTGAAATATTATATTATATTATTATATATTATTATATATATATATATATATATATATATATAATATATATATATATATATATATATATATACATACATTTATATAAGCAGAAGGTCAGTACCAAGCGCTTTCTCCTTTATTCAGCCATTGTCGGAGCACAAATGAAATGCAGTTGGAAAGAAGGTCACAAGGTAAACGAAAAGATCAAGAATACCAGATGGTTAATTGTCAAAAGGGTGAAAATCAAGAGATAATCCAGGATAATCCGAGATCACGCGGTCACAAACTAAAACTGTAGATTTAACCATAAGAGGTACTAAAGCTTAGCCATACAGAATCCAAAAACATGTATAAAACTGAATGTATTAATTTCGTTGCTACATTCAGTTTTATACATGTTTTTGAATATTGTATGGCTAAGCTTCCATACTTCTTATGGTTAAATCTATGGTTTTAGTTTGTGACCGCGTGATCTCGGATTTTCCTGGATTATCTCTGATTTTCACCCTTTTGGCAATTAACCATCTGGTATTCTTGATCTTTTTGTTTAACTTGTGACCACCTTTCCAACTACATTTCATTTGTGCTCCGACGATGGATGAATAAAGGAGAAAGCGCTTGGTACTGACCTTCTGCCTATCATTTTCCTGCGTATTCATTTATAATGAAGTCATGTGCATTTACTGTGATTTTTAAGCATATATACATGCATACATACAAAGCTACTACACTTACGTGTGCATACAGATAGGGGTTCGTATGTATTTATACACAAACAATGTACATGTCTGCAGCAGAGCAGAAGACGAACACAACAGAACACAAACTCATGTACACACACCTACATACAATCTGCATACAAGCGTTAGAAGCATACGCACGATTACATGCTTGTGCCAGCTTAAATGCGTTAATTCCTTTCCGTACGCCATCAGCGAAAAAGGCATGGTTCTATTCACAAAGAATAATAAATTATATAATTGGGTGAGATACATTTTTCATGTCAACATCGCTCTGTACATGTCACATAAGTAACGGGCATTGCAGTAGAAAAATCACAGCATTAACATGTAGGGGAAGGCATTTCAAGAAAAATCAGTAACCTATTTACACATTTTGTAAGCTCTAGGAAATATGAGATACGTAAAAACACATTAACAGTTTTGTGCCATTGTCTGCCAGCTGTGTATATGTAATTACATGTGTAATCATCATAAGTAAGTTATATTAATGAAAAGACGGCACAACTTTGCCTTAGATTGAAAAAAGAGGAATAGAAAAACCAACCCATGATAGGGGAACCGATAAAGAAGAAAATATAAATGAATACAGTGATAAAGCAAAAGAAAATCAAGTTTAAATTAGGAGGAAAAAACAATGGGTTTATAAAGGATTCAGTCATACAGCGCTCTGGAATTCCAGCTCGAAGTTCAAGAGTTTAACTGGAAAAAGTGAGATGTTAGAATCAACATTCTAAAGTTACCTATTTCGTTATGGATACTACAATGTGCGATAGGTAGAAAAAACTGGATTACAAATATTTACGAAAACAAATAATAAAATATTTCTTTAAAGCAACAAAATGCCGCTACAAATAAACTGATTCGAACTCGTATACTGAGCGATTCACTTCTTCTATACAACTGACTGACTGACTGACTACCGGGGAATGGAAGCAACGTCTTTTCAATAAAATCAACCTTACATTTACCTTGTACTTGAAAAACCAAAAGACCTACAGCCATACGTTTCAACTAATGCCACTTTCCATGAGACAAATTCGTTACACGAAAAAAAAAGTCAGAAGCTATTTATTTCATAGATACCTTAAATGTTCAAACTTATATTAACTTATAATATAGTAAAGAAAAGGCAAATGATTAAATTGCAAATGCTATTTAGTGTGGACAAAAAGATAAAACGTAATTGCTTGATTGTTTACAGTCAGATAATGAATTGGGAAAAAATAAGGGAAACTTAGCAAGCATTTTATAAAATCAATACACAACATTTGAAATGAATTGAAGCAGCGTTATACAAATGCATGGTTATTGTATTTTGTTTCGGTAAAATCAATAAAACATGTCAAAGACGCTCATTACGCTATTCCTTCATTTTCACTGAGAAACACTAAAACAATGAACAATGTCCTTATTTATATAGAATAAAAAGCTATCTTTAGTTCAGCAAAACGAAATTCTGGAAGAGAATTCTTTGTTTCAAGCAAGTCTAAAATTAAAAGTTTTCGGGATAATAATAAGTTGCAAATACTACGCATATATAAAGAGAAGGATGGCAGTATTGCAAGTTCTTCAGCAAAATATTAAAATAATATAGTCCAATAGAAAGGAAGAAAAAAGACGAATAAAACCACCTCCATGAACGCTTTGAAAAAAAAAGGTATATAACAAAAGGAGTCAGGTATGCCTTAAAAAACACTCATGCGCAACAACTCATTCGAGTTACAAAACTGAAAGAATATAAAACCACCTAAAAAAAATTCTTTGGCCGCAAGACAATTATGGTTTGAAAAAAAACTAGGCAACAAGTTTCGAAACAATCAAAAGTTAGCAGATCGGAAACTCTCTTTCAACAGGAATTTTCCACTAGTAAAAAAGAAAATAAAAAAAGGAATGTGAGCAGCTATGGGTGACTCTGGGCGTGGGTAACGTCTGATATGTATCGAGAATAGCAGTCAAACCCACCAATATTATTTTGGATTGCATGACAATACTTCACTCGCCATTTTGGCCATGAAACAACTATCGAAGGAATGTTGCATCCAGTTCCACAAAGTCGTGTTGTTGTGAGAGGATGTTCAACAGGAAGTTGCAAATTCACACGGACGAAATATTTAAAAACTGAATAAAAATGTATTTTTTCCCCAAAAAATATGAATGTCACTCTTCAGAATATCGCAACAATTGAACGTCAGATATTCACGATTTTGTGATAGCTTTTTTTAATGACTGAAACAAATAGAATACTTAGTATTTTACAAAGCCATGAACCAGTTATTACCGTTAATTTCTCTATTAATGGGAATAGAAGAAGGTCTCCACAATCTGGGCACAATCGTATAATACAGGAGATGGAACTGGTATATGAGATTTTAAAGTGTTAACTGAATTTAAGCTCCTCTGTAAAGACATTCATTCCTCCATACCATTAAAACCTGACGGAAGAAAGCAGAATATAATTCTTAAGCATTCGGTGACAGAAAAATTCACAGTAAAAGAGTTTTAACCTCTTAGGGAAATAATTTCCTTAAGAATTATGCCCACGAACTATGTGTGTGTACTATATATATATATATAAATATGTGTGTATGTATGTTGTAAGTATGTGTTATATATATATATATTAATATATATATATATATATATATATATGTATATATATATATATATAATATATAAATGCATATATTATACATACGTATATAGTACATACATACATACATACATATACACATTTATATACATTCCTCTTGAGGACTTGCTCTTTCCCGTTCTCAATAAATTCAATGACACAAGGCGGCACAAATTGACGAGGAAACTGTGGCCCTAAACACAATGCGTTTCGTCTCCCCTTCTCTTCCTAAAACCTCCGGAGTTTATTCCGAAACATCAGCTTTTGTCTTCCCTTCTTCGAGAAATCGGGAGTGAACAAATCCTCGCCATTCGATCCATAACCCTGATTGCTGCTGCTTCTTTCCCAATACAAACTTCAGCCTCCTAAATGTCATAGTTCCATCTACATAATGGGGTCCCCCGTCCACCACCGAACTTCCCACCCTACTCGCTGCCAAAACCACCCCTATCTGCGCCCACGTCATAAAGCGCCCATTCCTATACCTCTGCAGCTCTTCTCTAAAGAATCTCGTCACACCCGTATCCTAATAAAGCTCCGAGCACCCCAACCCTTCATACCTACACCCCCCCGCCCCCCACCTGTCATCTTGTGACGGTCCTCAGAGATACATTTACACTTAAGAATATAGCGTTTCCTCCAGGGAGACATTTTTCCACTTACTGTAATAACTGCCCCTGGGTGTCAATTACTCGCCAGCCTCTCCTCCTCGCCCTTAAATCAACACCAAACGGAAAGAAAAACATGGGTGGCTTGACGGAGGCTATCAATGTCTGCTGTTTTCGATGTGTAAAGAATGCATACACACATATATGTATGTATGTATGTATGATGTATTTCGGATACTGTCATCAATTTGAATAGGCTAAAGCCAACTGACATTTATATGAAACATGCATCAAATGAATTCTTGTATTAACCTCTGGATTTTTTGTTAACTGAATAGCCATACTAAAGACAAAACAAATAATAACCGGACTAAATAAGAAGCAGTAAAACAAGAAAGTGTATAAAGGAAAAATTATGAAACTGGATACCACTGCTAATGGATGACTGGTACAAGAAAACACACAACCTCGCTCTCTCTCTCGTTCTCTCTCCGTTCTCGATCTCTTCTCTAAAAATCTCTCTCTCGTCTCTCTGTCTTCTCTCTCTTCTCCTCCTCTCAAATTTAAACTCTCTCTCTCCCAAAATGGAAAACAATCATATTCTTCACAAAGTTTCATCGTCGCACTGAAATGACAAGTTTTATCGTTTCTAAGCAAATATCGATAGTATTAACTTCTCCTCACGGTATTATTTTTCTTTAATCTTCGCTAATCACAAGGGATTTGCTAAGAAAAAAAAAGTGGTTTTCAACTTGGGTTTTGAGAAAATGTGAAAATCACGGAACAGATGCCCAATCATATATATAAAATTGTAGTATAACATTTCTTGAAGTCTTTCGGAAGTGATTGCACATTCCAAAGCGAGCTTCATAGAACTAGTTAATGAGAAGGATCTCAGAGTCCGCCTTTGCAAAACGGCCAACTAAAACCTCCCAAACGAGCTGCTGCTTCTTCTCCTCCGCCATCTTCTTCTTCCACTTTTGCAGCGGAAAACAATTCTTCCTAGTTTCGCTATCCAATTAGTGGCAGAAAATCTCTCATTAAGTAAGACATTAAAGAATTATAATGAACGAGGAGGAAACGCCCACGTGGTTCTTTGTAATAGTCAGGTTAAGCATGAGGCTCACATTCAAACGAAGCTATTCAATTACCGAACCTCCTCCAGATGAGCTACAAAGAGTGAGATGAAGGCTTAATTACTCGGCCATCTAAAGGTTATCCACCCATCCACCTCCTCTTACGTCAACCGCATAAAATATATGAAAGTATGTGAATCCCTCCCCCAAAAACCATACAAAAGACAAATAGCAGCGACTGGAAGAAATCTTCATATTTTTCCTGTACACTTGGGAAATAGATCTAGGCCATATCGTAAGGCTAACTTCCATATCCCGTGATAAGAGTCCAGGGGAAATGTTCATTAATCCAGTTGCAAATGGATTGCTAAATTGACGTAAAACCGATTTGTGAAGGAAAGCCGCTGGGAGAGCGTGAAAGGGTCAATCCGAAAAACAAAAGGAATGAGTAATTAAATGAATGACCACTATATCATACAAAGACTGTTGAGAAGAGGTTATACAGGGATGATCCCTCGTATACTGGCGTTCATTTAATTAACGCAGATACTGACCATCACCACAAGCATAAACGTTTGTACGCCCTTCTAAGCAAAAACCCCTTTCTCACTATCTTGACAACAAATTCACAATTAACAGCACTATTAACAATGTCCCTTTTTCCCCTCATGCAACAACTCTTTATAAAGCAAATTCAATCTGGAAAAACCGAATAAAATTCCTTAGTGCCCGATTTATCATTTCAAGCAACATGGCTACCATGATATAAAATACAGCTGACGCCTTGCCAGCCCCTCAACTGTTCATCATAACTAAAATCTTACTAAGCGGCCTTGAAATAACTAATTCTTCATATTCTCCCGAATTCGAAGTTCGTGTACTTGTATACAGAACGTCACTGAACATTAATAACAGTCTGGAAATTTTGATCAAGATTTAGATACAGAACGATGTCCATATATTACAGGGTGCTGAACTGCTGATGTTGGGAGGAGCAGAAAATCTGAATCTTTTGTTGTCTTCATGTTATTGTCGTGGACAGAATAGTATGAGAATCTGGATGTGAAAAGACAAGACATAGGTTGACATATCAAGTTCGAAACGCAGTCATATATATATATATATATATATATATATATATATACTATATATATATATATATATATACATAAGTGCTTGATTTTCAAAGGGTTAGACCAGCATGAATGTCCACGAGAAAAATCTAATATGCAAACAGCTCTTCCATAACGAACGCCAGTACAATCATTTCGAGTGTTTAATTCAAACAATGGGAATTCAATCAGTTTGCAAATTATTATTTACAAAGTTATGAGGATACGATGCAGCTCTTGTCAGTCGGTAAACATGGATGTGCGTATGTGCATGTGATGAGTGCTGATGTGTGTTTGTGTCACCACATTTACATCTCCAATTTCAAGATTCCAGGAAAGCAGTTTCAGAGTTCGATTTATTCAAAGCTATTTCCAACAGACCCCTTGTGTTCTCGCAGTTCTTCATGTGAAGCTGGATCCCCTTCTTCTGCATTAATAGCAGTAAACCTTTCTAATATTTCAAGTTTCAAAGCACATCATGCTAGATATTCATTCCTACTGGAATATGATACCTGTCTTTCATATACATTTAATAAGTAAACTAGCGTCTTTCCTAAAACCCTTCGAATCTACCGCCCGACATTATACATCAAACAAGAAACAAACATCGCTCTAGAAACTACAAAATCCAGCTGTAAAAACACGAGACGAAAGAACTTTTTCCAATAAATTCAGTGAAGAGCGGAATTTCCGAGAGAGTGACTTAAAAAGGATTTGCCCTTCACTCGGACCTGGGGTCTCGGGATCACATAGATGTATAGGCCCCGTTTCCCGGAGCACTTGAGACGGAGAGTGAGATGAAGCCTGGTCAAAAGATCCCTCTCAAGTCTTGTGTTCCGTAAAGGGAAGGAAAAAATTCTTCTCTTCAAAAAGAGCTGGGCAGAGAATGGAATCCCATTAGAGCATACTCGGCCCCTCCCACACCCTTATCTAATAACAGTAATCAAAATAAAATTAAAGAAGATATATCTATTTTAACAAATAGAAAAATAAATAAATAAAAAGAACAACATAATGCGCTGAAACAGAAACTATCAAGACCTAAGCTAAATTTGCTCTGACAAGTAAACACCAGGGAACTTCTCTTCGTCAAGTTACGGATAATGATTCTGTCCCCGCGCTCATTAACAGCTCCTTAATAATTCATTCGAGTTTTAATTGCAAAAGAATATTATGATGAACAAGGCAATGCAGTGGTTTATCTCTCTCTCTCATCTCTGTCCTAACTCTCTCTCTCTCTCTCGTACTCTCTCTCTCTCTCTCTCTCTCTCTCTCTCTCTCTCTCTACAAATATGAAGACTAAGAACAATTATAACTGTTCACACATTGTGTGTGCATATATATATATATATATATATATATATATATATATATATATATATAAAAATATATATACATATATATATATATATGATACACACACACACACACACACACACACACACACCACACCACACACACACACACACATATATATATATATGATATATATATATATATATATATATATATATATATATATATATATATTATATATTCAGAGCGCACTGGTGACTCGGCAGTTATTTCAAAAGCACAAGCTACTAATACAAAAACCTGGGTAGCCATTCCCCCCATCATCCACAACGTATAAGGACTTGCTACAGTTTCCCTTACTCCTAAGTTCTAAGCTTTCAATAAGTACTGGCAACAGAACCAGACGCGCTGAAATGCATATTTCCCTGATAGACTACCCTGAAAGATGGAATTTGTGGGTGAATTTTGTGACGTTCTCGCCTTTGCTGTGTGTTATTATGTCTTCAGTATGGCCTCTCCGATGAAACTAGTGAGAACATTGTTACCCCTTGATCAGAAAAGCTGAAGGCGTCTTCAGATTAACTAGAGCTATCTGCAATGGTCTATTGAGTCAACGTATCTGGAGTAAGGCATTGCCAACGACAGGAAAAGCGCAGTGTAATTCAGAGCTGATATCCTGAAAACAATTGATGAATACATGCTTTAGGCCCCCAGGTCTACAATGCAGGTAACAATGGCTTATGAGGAGTAGGTTATCCTTGGATGTAAAGTCTACCAAGACTACACCAACATCCTCTTCTTTACAGAGGCTGATCTTCAGGAACTGGGTTTTCAAGTTTTGTTGCAGAAGACATCCCATTTCAAAAAATGGTGTTTGGAATAAAACGCACAGAATTTCAGCTACCCTGACAATGATCAGCCACCTGCCAAAGAGGTAGTAAGTAATGCTATCCACATGAGTCCCGTAAAAAAATTTAAAAAAATAAAAAAACTTCAAAGAGTAACAGGAACATCAACCTTTAACGGTTTATATATTTCAACAGCGACCAAAGATACATGCATTATTTATCGATTTTCCAAGAACGAATTGTTTTCATTCTGTATTGAATCTCTAGGAAAAGAACAAAAATCTTTTTGTGTGAGAGATATGGATCCAATTACAAAGAGTAGTGTTTCACGAGGAGAATTTTTCAAAATACAGTTTTCATTCAAGTGTAGAACGAGAGATAAGAGCTCTTCACTTTTGCTTCGTTTTTCTTTTATATTTTTATTCTTTTATTCTTCTGAATGCTCTGAAAATGGAAATCAAAGACAGCAGCGGTGGACTAATATAGGTTCCTCAATAAATTAAACATCTGAACTTTTCTGCGGCTCATAACAGTACGTAAGTCTATATAAAAATATTTAGGCAAATATTGGATGCCTTACCCAGCCTTTATTAAGAACAGAACTGAAAAGAACTACCAGGTTTCGTTTTTGCTAGCCAGCATACTCTTATTAATTTCTTTATATAATTTATATCATGTATGTTAATGATACAATTTTTAAGTTTATATGTTTGCTGAATTTTTCCCTAAAGTCTAAGTCCTAATTATTAAAAAAAAAGAAAGAGCTAAAATCAATATGAGGTGACAATCGTTTACAATTTACATGATCTGGGTTTTCTCCAGTGTTGGAAGCCAATAATAGTAATAATAATAATAATAATAATAAGAAACACAAATGCGAAGAGTAAGGGATTTGGCAGGTTTTTCTAAACGAGAAAGTATCAACTTTCTATACAATATTCCATAACCAAGAGTATTCACTCACTTCATGCTAATTAATTATCTTTTCATCTGTCACATTACGATGCAGAAGGGGAAAAAGCCAGAGACTTAAAATCAAATATGTACATCAAACTTTGCGTTTGCATTGTGTTACGGGAATAAGGCGTCATCTATATTTTGCCGTCAAACACCGAATTAAGCTGAATATACAATGAATCGAGGTATCAATGTTCTGTTCATTCAAGCAGGGTGATATATACTAAGCAAATCCACAAGGTTAGGCAACAACTGGTTTTCAATCATCTGTGATTTGTGATGATACGGCATCACCCCCCCCCCCTCTCTCTCTCTCTCTCTCTCTCTCTCTCTCTCTCTCTCTCTCTCTCTCTCTCTCTCCTCTCTCTTTTAATAAGTGAGACCTCGTCTTTTTGCATTTCCCTTGATCTTCTATTACTTCCTAATGAGCGCCATATTCTTTGGCAGTTTGTATTTAAAGTCAATGGTCCCTGTGGGCTTGTTCCTTATGAATAAGGTTAATTTTCTGCATAATAATAACGGATTGGTGATACAGTACATAAATAAGTGATGCTGATCATTTTGCATTTTTTCTGAACTCAGAACTATGAGTTTTGTAACAGTTTTGCCGCAAATAACACGTTTCTTTATAATTTTAGCAGAATATATATAACAAATTATTATCAAGTGAAATCAATGCCACGGGGTTTGGTCAAATCTTTCAAAAGAGTATGAGGAAAAATGGAACAGATAAAATAATAAGTGAAACGCAAGAACGTACAATTCTAACTCACGCTTTAGACACGATTTTAAGCTAATAATACCATGACATTTTAGGAGCACTTGAGAATATTTAAGATTTTTTCATAGAAAAAGGTTAACCTTTACGGGTAGCCTATAACAACCCACCACGCAATAATAATAATAATTTCTTTAGAACACAGAAGCATTTCTACTTTAGTGTCTCGTAAATCAATTGCTCTGTTTGTGATAACTATTTCGCCACGTTTTTCTCTTACAGCAAAGTCTACTTGTGATTCTCAGCGTTCCTCCTCTGAACTGAATGGATAAATAAAGAACAGATGAATAAAAATGCATATCTTATCAGTATCTCGTCGTTTTCTTTATTTCCCTTTCGTTCATACGAGTCGACACGGAAGGAAATGATTCAGCTGTTGTCAGGCCAATGACGATGGCCCACGAAATAATAAAAGTTGATTATATGAACCCTTCATGCAGTCATTACCATTATAACCTGAGTTTTAGAAAAGATGATCGAAATATATATTTTCCGCAGGCAGTCGTTCCATGAGAGATTGTCACTTTTATGTGAACGACCGC
Organism: Macrobrachium nipponense; assembly: GCF_015104395.2. Taxonomy (NCBI): domain Eukaryota; kingdom Metazoa; phylum Arthropoda; class Malacostraca; order Decapoda; family Palaemonidae; genus Macrobrachium; species Macrobrachium nipponense. Next base: position 85,478,792 of record NC_087201.1, read on the forward strand.
AAAGTCAATAAATATTGTCACTGCATGAACTCTTCAGCTAGAGGCATTAACACGAAATATTACTGCTCTTCTCTTGATAAAAATGTCTTTTACTGCCAAGCATACAAGAGACGAAGATTAAAATCAAGTAAATATTCGATCATTTCGCCTTGTTGAGAATATCTTTACTAGCAAACAAACAAGCAGAAAATTCGACCATTTCACATTGTTGGAAATGTTTGTGCTCTCTAACTTCCAAGAACAAAATTCGACCATTTCACCTTATTGGAAGTGATTTCACTCTTAAAAGACACTATGCGGTGAAAACGGCCCACTATATATATCTGCATAAAACTAGTTTGCTAGTTTACAATCATGTTCTCTTTTACAACCCATAGAAATACATTGTGGAATATAAAATTTTAGGCAAAAGGGCAAGCGCTGGGACCTATGAGGCTATTCAGCACCGAAAACAGGAGAGGGTGGAAAGTGAGACGTAAGAAAGAGAACACGAACGGAGGTACAGTAAAAGGAATGAGAGGACTTGCAGCTAGGAGCCGAAGAGACGCTAAAAAGGAACATTTAAAACCTATGCCACCCTTTACTTGCCAACTGAACTACTTTACTTACTCGAAAGAATGAAAGTCGTTTCATTATTCTCATTTCTTTGTACAGGAAATCGGGTGAGTAATCGAATGTTTTACCTGGCGTTACCATTAAACTCTACGTGATCTAAACTTCATTTGGACATTCTCTCTTCCATATCCATGAAGACAGACATTATTCCCCGGTATGTGGTCAAAATTAATTTGTTCGATCAGGGCACAGCCATAAAACTCATTTGTTCAATCTCGGTTCCATTTCTGGGGTAGCAAAACTCACTCCTTTCTTTTCCGAGGCCTCAATCAGTCTACATGGAACAACCCCCTCAGCATGAGAAAAATATCTGACCACTATTTATCCAATAAAAACCCGATTAATGAGGATTCCTTAGCATTTCCAGAATAGCATACATGTGGGAGTATGGTTTCATTCATATTTTCCCGAAAATACGCCTAAATTACTATAAAATTCAGTAATACAAATCGGAGGACAAATGATGATACAAGAAAACATTGTTCTACTGATTGGACAGAAACCAAGATTAAAAATCAAAACACAAAAGAAAAGGAGGCATTTGCAATTCTCCAATTACAGTAAAAGCTCACAAACAAAACAAGTTTCCCCATATTCCATTATCTTAATCCAGCCACGCACGATAACTTTCAGTGTCTTCCTATATTTCGCGGAGCAGAGACGGAGAGCTAACAAAAGCGATCTGTACTGAGCCAGCATTCACAGATATGAACTCATTCTGAGGAACACTGGGGATCAGGGTTCATACTCGTATACCAGACAGGGGTCTTGAATAGTGTCCCATAAAAATGATTGCAAGTTATGATGAATAATCATCGTATTAATATAGAATACAAAAAATATTAATATTATCAAATATCCAATAAAGCAGTTGTTATCTATGACGAAAAATAAGTGCGAAAAACACATAGGCTTAAAAAAATCTACAATAAAGACATGTAAGTCTCCCGCCTATCAAGTTATTCCCACGAATGTGGTGAATTTGCAAACGAATAACGTCACATCGTTGTGTAAGTAAACGTGGTTAAAGAAACCAACCCATATAACTCTCAGTGGCATATATATATATATATATATATATATATATATATATATATATATATATATATATATATATATATATATATATATATATATATATATTATATTAAATATTATTCCCTTTACATCCGAATGCCTTATCAATGCTTTATGACTCTTAGCTTGTTCAATGTTGCTTTATTTGTATTTTTACTGCCCTCTTTTCGGTTTTAGTAACACTGTCATCTCTTTGAAGACGCATATATAGAATTATATAGAAAATACATTGACATAATATATGTATATACGTATATATGTATTATGCTAATGTATTTACTATATATTCATCTTCAAAGGCATGACAGAATGTTGCTACAACAGAAAAGAGGACAGTAATAATACAAATAAATCATCGTGACACAAATTAAAAGTTCCAAAGCATTGATAAGGTCTTCGGGTGTAAAGGGAATAGTATTTAAAAATAAATGTAAAAAACATTAGTGCGTGTGTGTGTGTGTGTGTGTGTGTGTGTGTGTGTGTGTGTGTGTGTGTGTGTGTGTGATGCAAGTGGGTGTATATCATCACTTGGGAGATTCTCAGAGTAGATTGTGAAAATACGCTCCAACAGGCGCAATTAATCATTTTCTTGTCGCGTAGTTTCGGAATATCTGCCTTAAACCAGTCCTACGCTGACAAATATTCATTGGCACTGTACTTACGAATAGGCCTTGCAGTCAAGGGAATCAGAATCAGAAGGACAATTAACAATAAATCGAATTTCACATAAAAACATAATTTTTAGTTTGTACCACCTACAAGTGAACACGAAAATGTAGAGGAAATGAAGACACACAAAAAGATGATCAAAGAGACAAAGGCAAGTAAAACATTTGTGCGATTAGGGTTTAAAATATCTGACACTTTTGAGAGAGAGAGAGAGATAGAGAGAGAGAGAGAGAGAGAGAGAGAGAGAGAGAGAGAGAGAAATAAACGTTTGCATGTTTGTATGGTGTTTCTACGTTTGCATGGACCAGTGGTTATTCAGCAACAGGACCAACGGCTTCACGTGACTTCCGAACCACGTCGAGAGTGAACTTCTATCACCAAAAATACACGTATCTCATTCCTAAATGGAATGCCGGAGAATCGAACTAGCGGCCACCGAGGTGGCACGCCAACACCTTGCCGACCGCGCCACTGAGGTGTTGAGATATATATATATATATATATATATATATATATATATATATATATATATATATATATATATATATAATATTCAGTCTAATGTTGTATAGCAATAAAAATTATTCTGCATTAGCTGCGGACGTATCCCAGTGTTAGCATAAATAGTACATGTTCGTAGCTCCACATTTATACACGAGTTCGTTTGGTTCGTGATTATACGTGGTTTCTGCATAATAATGGTAGGTCTTGGAATTTATCTTCTGAGGATAAGGGAGGAATTCTGTACAATGATAAGATTACTTACCTTAGGATGACCTTATAGACTCTTATAGAAGATACTGTACTTACCTGGAGAGGAAAGAAAAGAAATTAAAGAAATTAATTTGTGGTGTATATTACAAACAAAGGTATCAAAAGTGTGAATACAATTACCCTGACAATTTTATGACTGATTTCTTTAATATTTGAAAGTTATACAAGAAATAAAGCGATAAAAATAATATCATTAGCAGTACTCATTATAATCTTACTTGTAATAATGAAGAATAAATAAATCAGTCTAATTTTCTATCACAAATAATAGTAAGCTTCAGCATGCCTTAGAATGTTCTAACTGTGTCCATTATAATTTTAAAATGATCTTCTCTGTAAATAAAGCTAATTATGAGAATAGTAAATTAACGGCACGTAAATTTTAGTTTGACCTCCGACATTTCATTTCATTTTCATATTACAAATACGAAATTAATTGACATTGTAGTTATATAAAAGTGGAGTCTGCTGTTACATCACGTATATAAAATGTTTAGGGAAAATCATGTAGAAATTAGGCTGGTCATCACCGACACAAGCCATTTTATAATATCACAGTCTTTATCAAGGACCTGCTTCAGATGAATCCCGGTTAATCTGCTCTTGAGCACAGGGTCGAATCACATCCTGTTTCACTGTAAACATTAGAAACTGAAATTCGCCCTTGATACTTCGTCCGCCATTTGGGGGAATATTCGCCTTTTGGCCTTGACGTCATAAATGGTTGGAAATGGATGGGGAATTAAAACATTAAAATGTTGACGGATGTTCTTAACTAGTTCTTAACCACTTCCTCATTTTGGTGGAATGATTGAGGGTCCACTGAGTGCCCTAATGGCATGATAAAAAAAAAACAATAATAATACTAATAATAATCTTACTATACTATGTCTGTCCGTCCGTCTGGATGGATGGATGGATGGATTATGGAATTTAGGGACCTATAAAGGTTATTCAGCGCTGCAGTCCGTCCGTCATTCAATCACGGCCAAACGGCTGGTACGATGAGCATGAAACTTGGCATGGTTATAGTGGGGACCCCTAAGATGTTTTATAATGGTATTTCATCCTATCGCCATCCCCCCCCCCCCCACCACACCCTCTCCCCCTCCGAAGCGGGTGGGGGTGAAAAGGATTCCCTATAATGGAGCTGGTTGTACCAGTATAACGAGGCTGGTTATGGCCGTAGACTTAGTTACCTTACAAATTTATCATACATAGTTGAAAAACACTAGCGAGTCACTATATGAAACAGCAGGTGAATATGCTATTAGTAAGGATTGGTACGTACATTGCTAGTAATAAAAATAATGATAATAATAACTAGATGCTGACGTGGCTCCAGAACTCATGCATAAGTGTGCGACTAGAAACAGCGCACATAGTAAGAAAAGTGATGGACTCCGAAGGAAGCAGGATGCAACCCGGGCTCCCACACAATAAAAACCACCTAGTCGGGTAAGATGACTGACAAAAAAAAAATAATAATAATAAAAATATAAATAATAAAAAATGATAATAATTAATTCATCAGCTATAAAACACTACCGATCTGATATAAATTTCCTGACGCAGGAGCAAGGAATTATCGGTCCCGCATCATGAATCAACTCTTTTCAGGATCTAAGTTCGATCTTCGAAACTAATGTATCCAAATCTTATATGTTGAATGAATAAATAATATGAGCCTTAACAGTATAAGTACACCACATTCCATGGTGTTATTTACCAACGTTGTTGCCGAGAGAAAAGAACGCTCTTTATGACTCCAAATCAAGCTCATAATGTTCACCGTCTTATTTTGGGAGAGGTATAGGCCAGGGGTCGCTATTTCAAGATGCTTGTGCGGCTTCAAACGCTGAACAAATAACAAATACCTTTTTATCCATTTAAAACAATATTTGATTAAATATTATTCAGCTTTAAAAGCATATCATAGGCATCAATTTATTGATTTTTAATGAGATATAAATAGTTTCTAAGCTAAAAACATTAAATATTTAAATATTTTGGTCACTTTGGCTCTGACATTACTACCTTCAAAGGCTGGTGACGCCTGGCATAGGTAATACTATGAACGCAAGTCATAGAGTATAAAAACACAACCACCTCTGTAGAGACTATCCCTTTTGGTCCTTCTTTTGCAGGATATTTCTCTAAACAGCCTCTCTCGTAGCCCGGAGGAAAAGACTTCGTATCTTTACGGGAGACACTTCAGCGATAACAACTGGTCACATCGGAAACCAAACGTACTCTCTATAGAGTATCGTAAGTTGATAACTTTGGCATTAGGAGAATTTTCGGGAGTCTGGTAAGCCAGCTTTATCAAAAAGTGTCAAGAATGCACACAAACACACACATGCCTATACACACACACACACACACACACACATACAGGGAGAGAAAGACACAGCGCAAGAGAAAGATTTAGCGTCGGCGAGGAGGAGGATTTTCCAAATTTGACGGAAATAAAGAACCCACTCAGCTATTTGAACTATACTGGAAGAACAAGCAAATGCCCATTAACACTCAATCACAAACACACACACACACACACACACACACACACACACACACACACACATATATATTATATATATATATATATATATATATATATATATATACTGTGTGTGTGTGTGTAAAAGTACGGTATAAATTCGAAATCAGAGATATCATTCTCATTAACGTCTCTGTATTACATTCAAAACAATGTTGTAGGTGTAGATGTAACTTGAGAATAGCTACATATCTTGACAAATAAAAAAATAATCGCAGGTAGGAGAGCGCCACACCTGAGGCAAGAGAGGAGAATTCCTAGCATTAAAACTTTCAACCTGAAATGATTCCACCAATAATGGTTTCCC
>NC_087201.1:85489793-85494793 GCF_015104395.2 Macrobrachium nipponense
TAAATACCAAGTTAATATTTTTAAATCCATACTGATATAAGTATTAATATTGAAAGTAATATTGATATTGATGACACTGACACTGTTGTTTTTGTTATATATATCATGGAAAGTGAGAAGAGCAATGGTTAAGTATATAAATCAAAATCGTAGCAAAAACACAAAGGCAATATATTACCTTCTATCAGAGAGCCACGCAATCACTCAGTGGAAAAATCAAGATTCATTCTACCTACAAAAAGAATTCCGCTTACTTTCCGGATTGAGAGAGAGAGAGAGAGAGAGAGAGAGAGAGAGAGAGAGAGAGAGAGAGAGGTGAGTCTGTGGGGGCAGAGGTTAGCATCAGAAAGAGGGAGAAAATTGGACGTCCAAGGAGAGAGAGAGAGAGAGAGAGAGAGAGAGAGAGAGAGAGAGAGAGAGAGAGACGTCAAGGGTGATTGCTTCCCGACGCCTAAAATCCTCCAAGGAGAGCAATGATATCACTGACCTTTGGGAAATAACATGTCAACGTGTGCGGACACGAGGGAGAAGAAGTGATAAATGAGAAGAGGCAAAAGGAGAGGAGAGGCGGAAGTGAAGAACAAGTGGGATGATGACAGGAGAGAGAGAGAGAGAGAGAAGAGAGAGAGAGAGAGAGAGAGAGAGAGACGTGTTATAAGAATGGCATTCCTTAAATTTATTCTCAATTGTCTTTAATATCATGTAATTAAGGCACTAGTACCTAACGCTTAAGAAAAACGTAAAGGTAAGGAAATAAAACACAAACAAAACTAGTATTGAAAATAATCAGCTAAATATGAAATCACTAAAGTAAGTGGCATTGAAACTGTTGAAAAAATTGATGTTGAAAATAATTAGCTAAATATAAAATCGCTAAAAAATGTGGTAGTGAAAATAAGTGAAATATCAAAATAATAATAGTAATTTTAATATTAAAATACTAAAAAATGGAATGGTAATTAGCTAAATATATAATCACAAAAAATTGGTATTGAAAATAATTAGCTATACATAAACACTAAAATATTGGTATTGAAAATAATCAGCTAAATATAAAAACTCAAAAAAGCTGGTATTGAAAACAATCACCTAAATATGAAAACACCCAAAAATGGTATTGAAAATAACCAAATAAGTATATCATCAAATAATAAATGTTAAGATTGCACAGGAATTTTAAAGTAAAATATATACCAAAAAAATATCACTGGAAGCCGATCGTTACGGAAATTTACTTGAACGGACGATATTCTTCGTGATGTATTTCAATTTTGTTATTTACTTATTTTCTATTTTTAGTCGAAAATTAAGCGTTTATCGTCCCTTCAATTCCGTACCTTAGGATACCCGAACGTATACAATGGTTTGAATAACAAATGAAAACCCAATTCAACATATGAATGCAAAGAAAAATGTCCTGCAGTTATTAGCATCACTATTTGTACACAAAGTTTCGTTTGAGCAACTCATTTCAAAAACAGAACTTCAAAACCTATAGTCAACTTTAAGGAATAAGTAATATTGTCGTTAGCCCGATGGAAATGTGAATCTGTATCTCACAGGAGTGTGAATACAGCTGGAAGACTCGCATGCGCCGATTTGATTCAAAATACGTTATTGAGTAAGCGTTCAAGTCATGTATACGCATACTGAATGAATAGTCATTCATATACATGCAATTAGTGCGCGCTGAAGCAAACACACAGACACAATTAATAAATAAACACATAAAAATCTTTATATATACATACATAGATATAAGTATTATATGTGTATGTATGTATGCATACATATACTATATACTTATATGTATGCATATATACATACATAACATATATATATATATACATACATACACATAATCAAACACATTCACAAATATACACACGCAACGTATATAACAGACGACTAAAAATATTGTACAGCGGCAGCGTCATAAGTAACGGCACAGTTCCTCATAAATTCTTGTTTCGGCGTCTTCCTGCAGGAAACCAATTAAACGCTGACAAACTTACGGCAACTGTGAATTCAGAATCCTTTAAAACAATATCAAGTAAATAACGAGGTACCACAAGTCTTTCGAATGACCGCTGCAAGTGATGCAGGGTAATGTGTGTACTACGGGTGAGTTCAGAAACATGAAATTGACACATAACCATATTAATAGGTATAAAAATCGAGTTGAAAAAAACAAAAACACAAAAGACTGGCTTCGACACCAGAGCCAGGCGCTAAAATAACGGAACAAAGAACACTCCTAAAATACACATACTACTACGAACAAAGGTTAACTAAACAAAACTGGATTTAAATATTATCAAAAAGAATAAAGGAATATGGCAGTTAAATTCGGAAAAATTACAAAAAATTATTCAGATATAATGATGACATCAGTAACATAACCTTTTTTAAAAAAAACGCAAAGGCGCAACAGATCACAAAAGACAATTTCGAAAAGAAATGGAAGGTCAAGCCTTATGGAAGGTTCCAACAACCCTTCACAGGTACAAGACATCTAATGGAACTAGAGTTTGGGTTAAACAGAGATGTGTGATATGGTATTGCAAAGCGACGGGGAAAAAGGAAAAAATACAAGTAAGAGAAGCTTTAGTTACATTTTAAGGGTCCAAATGAAACAATTAGGATATAACAGACAAAACCAATTATTATTTACACACACACACACACACACACATTATATATATATATATATATATATATATATATATAGTATATATATATATATATATATATATATATATATATATATATATATATATATATATATAACAAAATCCCCAACTTCCTTCAATATAAATCTGTCTGTCTTTTGGAGAGGTCAAGGAAAAATAAAAATCCCCTGAAGAGCGGAAGTGTCTTTCGAAAGGAAACAGCAGGGCAGCAATTGCATCCAGTGATTTATACCACTGAACTTGAACAGCCAGCAAGTCGATGGGGGTCACGTAGTGCGGAAATAAATTGCTTGGAAGCGAAACAAATTTATAAGAGGGCCGAGCCAAGAGGCCGCGTGAGACCCCACCTTCCCCAGAAAGAGTTCGGAAGAACAGGGTGCCATAATTCTTCTATAATAAGCGCCGGTGTCTCTACATCACAGCAGATTATATGAACATAGATTGAGAGGGATTGCTGTCCTTTCATAAGGAAGTAGATTTGCAATACGCAATGTTCGTGAAATAATAGTTGTCGTACCGCCTGGAACTCTCGTGTTTCGGCTTCAGGAAAAGAAATAGAGAGAGGAACTCTACGAATAAATCCAGACCTCTGAGGAAGCATTAAGCAATGGACTTAGAGCCTCGTTTACATTGTGTGTGCGCGTTTTTTTTTTAATGTAATGTTTAGGGTATCTGCAATTATATAACTTGTAATATACAGACAGTACATGCATACATAATCTGAGCATGCGGACGTAAAAATAATTCTGAATAAAGGTCACCATGAGAGATTTTCCACGAAGCATAAGCAGACACGCTCGCAGACATGAATACAAGATCTAAGCGCACATACACACACGTATAAAAATGTCATCCGTAGGATTGGCAAGAGTTGCAGGCAACGCGTTCAGAACAGGAAATTAACAGGAACTCCCACCGGCAACGCACAGGCCTTCTCAGCTTCCTCACTGGAGGGCATCTTGTCATCTCGCCTTAACTAATCTAATAACAACGGCGTATTTCCAGAGACTAGGATATCTCTCTTTCCATAGAATATCATCTGACTTCGAAGGGAAGGGATGGGTGGCGATTGATGGATTGGTTAGTTCTTACTGGCGTCGCAACGACGAGGTTATTATATAGCCGCCGGGATTGGTGGTTAGTGTGACCAAATGAGGTACTGTAAGAAGTACTGTAAAAGTAACGCCTTACAACACGTAATAAAAAGAGAAAAATAATTAAAATGTGCTTTTAAAAATGCTTTTTATTAAAATGAACTAAAAAGTGAAAAAAATCTTTTTGCGACACACCAGGATTTTCTTACAATTAATCATATATAAAAAAAAAAGCGTGGGCGCCATCAAGGCAGGAAACGATACGAGAAAAGAAGTATATTTTTTTATCTCTTGTACATTTCCTGCCACGTTTGGCTCCCACGCTTTTATTTTTTTTATACATGATTAATTGTAAGAAAATCCTGGTGTCTCAAAAAACTAATTTTCACATTTTTACTGCATTTTAATAAAAAGCGGTTCTTGTTTAACTTTTGTTTAATTTTTTTTATTTTATACTTTTTAGTTTTGACAGAATTTGTAACCGATTTATAATTGTAGCCAAAGAAGGTTATTTACCGAGTCAAAGAACTTGTGAAAAATAGGAAGTGTTTCATACAAATCCCCAGATACTGGGAGAGGTCACTGTAGGGTCACTAGAGGTCATTCCTAACCTACTGATCATGTGAGGTTGTATTGGACCCGGGATTAAGTGACCTGCAAAATTTCAAGTCAATCGCGAAGGGGTCCAGTCGAAAACCCGAGATACTGGGAGAGGTCACTGTAGGGTCACTAGAGGTCAATGCTGAGCTACGATCATGTGAAAATATATTGCCATCGGGATAGCGTAATCATGCAAAAGTTCAAGTCCTTCGGACGAAGGGATCAGATTGAAAACCTGAGATACTGGGAGAGGTCATGTGAGGTCGTATTACCCCCGGGATTGAGTGACCATGCAAACTTTCAAGTCCATCGGACGAAGGAATTAGGTCGACAATTGAATTACAAGATTTGGCCAGGACGAACAAACGTATACACAAAAGCAAGCTAAATAAAAGCTTTTAATAAAAAGGTACAAAACTATGAATGGAAAGTAACGCTATTACAACGTGTAAAGAAATGATGAAGGGAAAATAACGCCATTATAACGTATGTCAAATGGTACAAGAAAAGGAAGGGAAAGTGATACCATTATAATGAGCAAAAAGGTACAAATTCATGAAGGGAAAGTATCACCATTATTATGGGTAGAAAATGTACAAGACCATGAAAGTAT
>NC_087201.1:85499793-85502293 GCF_015104395.2 Macrobrachium nipponense
TGCTAACACCAATCATCCTTCCTGATAACCTCGGTACATTTTGTTACGGGACTCCTAGATCGAGTCATGATAAAATTGCGACTAAAATCAGAACCTTTACAAGTGAGTGAAAGCATCAACCTTTTTAACCGTGGGTTCGAAAATGTATTGTAAATGACGAAGCCATGATGATTATAGTAAATCAGTTCTGGTACTAGTGGGTGGTTGGAGGGAAACTGCGCTGACTTGTATCGGATGCTAAACTTGCTCTTCATATTTTGAAGAGTAAACTGACTGAAAGTCGATGGACTGCTCTCTCGTTAGAATACAGCGGCGCCCTAGAAGGCAACTCCTACAAATAAAATAATTAAAATAATATATTCCTACAGTTTCTTTCTTACTGTTATGAAAGTTGGGCCAAAGAAATTTCATGGCCCTTCCTAAAGTTGCCTCACTAAAACAGATTTAAGAAGGAAAAGGATATCGATGTTTTATAAGCTTGTTTCTCGTTTGTCTCCTTTCCTCGCCCATTATACTAATAAACATCTTGCTTATCCAAAAACATAACAGAGTAAGAGTTCCACGAAGAGATGACATGTCGCTAATGAGATTTCATTCCTGAAGTTTGAATCAGTCTTAGGTAATTGGAATTTAGTTGGGAACTTCGTCCGATACAATTTCTATTTGATGCTGAGTTATGCCAAGTTTGATTCGACAATTAAGGTTGCAAGACTTAACAAATCAAGTTTGTCACCGAAAATCCTAAGTTGAGGTTGGTTGGTCTGCGTCGACCACTCACTTTGCTTTGAGGGTCTCCTTTCAATCTTCAACTTAGGTTGGGGCGTACATATACATCATTATATGCATAAATTTATATGTACACGAGCACATATACGTATATATTATATAAGTATATAAATAACACAATTATACATACAATAAATATGTACATATATATATGTAAATAAATTATATAGAACTATACACACACATGTATACATATTATATATATATATATATATATATATATATAGATATATAGAGAGAGAGAGAGAGAGAGAGATGAGAGAGAGAGAGAGAAGAGAGAGATAAAATGACGATTTTCACTAACACGTTCATATCTAAATTTCCGAAACGCGGATAATCCTTAGAGTTTTAAAATCTCCACAACATCAGACGCTTCATAAACCAACAAAAGAGGTCATCAACAGCGCGTCGATCACCTATACACATTGTGCCATAAACAACAATCTTGCATTCCCTCTCCACTTCCAGAGTACAAAGGCTCCTCATTTCCATTGTTTCATTGATTGATGATGATGATGATGATGATGATGCTAATTAATATTATCAAAGTAGTTTTACCAGACCACTGAGCTGATCATCAGCTCTCTCTCAGGGCTGGCCACAGGGATTTGTATTTTTGATTCTTTCATACAATCAACTGATATGAGTATAAATGTAATATATATATATATATATATAATATATATATATATATAGTATATATATATATATATATATATATATATATTATTGTGCTTGCTACATGTTTATATGAAGCCGTTGGAAATTTTTTAGAATAGTTTCATTTCTTTAAATTCTTAACTAACACGAAATGCGAAGTGGAAGAAAAATTTTATTTGGAAACAAGATTAGATAATTCCTTTGAACAGAGCCCAAGTTATCATGAACATCAAAACGCAAAAGAGACTGGGTTTTTGATAAGACCTAAACTTCACCAACAGTTGATACATACACTGGGACTACAGTCAGTGGCTTAATTTCGTAATGGACATCCCCACTAATACGCAGTGCCATCCCGTGCCAATATCCCCAGGGAGACGAAGCTTAAATGCCACTGACAGTACTACGAGGTTGCCAGTTCTCAGAACTGTCACGGCCCTTTGCGAGTTATTGCCCTTAACCCAATGTGTGTGCGCGTGTGTCAGAGAGAGAGAGAGAGAGAGAGAGAGAGAGAGAGAGAGAGAGAGAGAGAGAGAGAGAGCCGAACTTTTTACAATCTCTGGAATATAATGATACCAGTAGTGCAGTAAAATCTCTCTTCTATACATGAACTTTACATAGCCTCTTTCTGTTGCGTGTGTGTGATTTCCTGTATGGAAGGGAACAATTTGATCACTAAAGGTTACATCCAAAATGTGTAAGGCAGTTCTAGGATTCAGGCTAGGAAGTCAGACATTCTCATTCAAAGTGATGCCCTTCGGTCTGAATGTAGCCCCCAGGGTATTCACAAAGATAGCAGAAGTGGTTGTACAACAATTGAGAGCTCAGGGAATCATGGTAGCGGCATACCTCGACGATTGGTTAATCTGGGCACCACAGTCGAGGAATGTCTCAAAGCTACCAAAAAGGTAGTTCACTTTCTGGAAAAACTCGGGGTTCCAGATAAGTTTTCTCTCTCCCTTACTACTTTATCCATCCTCTTGTGCTCCTGAACACAATCATCTAATAATCTCCTATTTTATGTCTTTCTTCCTTCACTTGACTTCTCATTTCC
>NC_087201.1:85504793-85567293 GCF_015104395.2 Macrobrachium nipponense
ATATATATATATATATATATATATATATATATTATATGTATAACTGAATCACGAAAGTTAGGAACGTGATAAATCCCTTTATATTTCTTTAATCTGCGCAGCCAGATAGGAGAGGCAACGCTGCCATCCTAAACTACCGCAGCTCTGACGTAAAAGGGAGAAAAATGTAAGGGTAAAGGGAACAGGATGGTAGGCTATCCCTAGAAGAAAAATTGTTGCGTCAAGATGAAATTAATTTTCCATTTACTTTTTTGTCCGCGTCAACGTCTCGTGATTTTTTCAATTTATTCACAGGGATTAACTTGGAAAGACGTGACTTGAATCGGTCTTTGGATTTCACCTGAGAATAATAATAATAATAATAATAATAATAAGAATAATAATAATAATAATAATAATAATAATAATAATAATATATAAATAAATAACTAAAAAATCAAAGTTTATTTTGTTTTTTTGCACTAACCAGCTTATCAAATATTTTACATAATTAATATTTGGGCCTCCTAGGATATTGGGCCTTTTAGTTTTAGTCTTTATTGAGTCAATGAGACCCAGTATACATTTTTTTTAAAGAGAATATTCTCCAAGATCAATTTTGTAGTTTTTACACAAATATTTATATTCTTTAGAAGAATATAAATAAAATTCATTGATAGTTTTTTGGGTGGTGACCAACTAATATATTATAATAATAATAATAATAATAATAATAATAATAATAATAATAATAATAATAATAATAATAATAATAATAATCATTATTATTATTATCATCATCATTATTATTATCATGTATCTTGACAAAGGCTCTGTAAACCTGAAAACTCTAAACAATCATAGTTTAAGAGATCTGAGGAGAACGTAAGAATGGCCTGTACTAATAAGCAATAGGTCATGGCACAAAATATCGAAGGAGCGAGACAATAAAATTATTAACACCTAAGTACCTAGCTACTGAGTTTATGAAAATCTGCGAAAAGTTTGATTAAAATCAGAGAAAAATGAAGAGTACAATAAATAGATCGCCATCCTTTGAAAATAAGCTAAGGTTAAAAATGCCTCAAATGAATACATTTGGCACAAATGGTCCAGTTCTAAAGTCCACAAACTCACTGTTCTAGTTTCTGAAATCTAGTGGAAAAGGCTGGAGAGACTGGGCTTCAAGTTGACCCGTGACCTCGAAACTAGATCAATGTCTAAAGTATTTGGAAAGTACATTTGCCAACGACCAAGGTACCTTACTACAGTCTCAACAAAATCAAGAGAAAAATGAGTCGGCAGCAACAAGAACAAGAAAAGAACAATAACACCAACAACAACAACAACAATAATAATAATTAATAATGTTAAGAAATTCACAATCTCGTGAAGAAGAGTCTGTGTCTTAAAAATCCACAATTATATAGTAGAGTACATTGCAATGTAAAACAAATAGACTTCAAATACCTGAACGGTGTTCCTCACCAGTGTTAACATTAAACTACCTTACTAACATTTTAACGTCAACACTGATGGATTTTTATGACAAATAATAATAATAATAATAATAATAATAATAATAATAATAATAATAGGATCAACAACATTAACATTTCGCTCAGAAGGTAAACATCTACATTTAATGGTTTTGTTGAGGAGGGCACCACAACAATTCCACATAAATTTGGATAACTATCGGCAACCCTAAATTAAACACAAAATTATCACTTTCTTGACATTGAATTTTCACGGTCTTTTCACTCTTTTTGTATTTTTAAAAACTAGTACTAGCTTTCAGTTACATTATGTCAGTACTTTTCTGAACCGTCTATAGGCCACGAATGATTCTGTTAAATGAGTTTTCAAGGCCGTGTAAAATAATTATAATTAATAAATTAGGTTCATTCAGGAAATTTAGAATTACTCAACGTTTCTTACTTATGTTTCACCTCTCTCTCTCTCTCTCTCTCAGACATAACCGACTTGGCATTATTCTCTCTCCCTCTTTTAATTATTCTTCCTTATCACTGACCTCCTCCAGATTTCTCTGCCTCTTGCTCATGTGCTGATAGACCTCCGTATTTTCTTTCCTACTCACGATTTCGCTTACACTTGGCTGATCTTTGCACTGCAGGTCTAAACTCCCAACGTAACTGAGACAACTGAAACATTTTATAAAAACTTTTTTTTCGTATTAAAACTGTTTTTACATCTGTTAAGCTCGTCGTTGGAAGAGTGGTTTACGTACTAGCCTACCGATTCGGAAGTCTCGAGTTCGACTCCACGCTCTGCCAATGTGGAATCAGAGGAATTTATTTGTAGTGATTAGAAATTCATTTCTTGATATGAAGCAGTTCGGATCCTATATTAACCTATAGGTCCCGTTGCTAGGTAACCAATTGGTTCCTAGCCACGTAAAAATATCTAATCCTTCGGACCAGCCCTAGGAGAGCTGTTACTCAGCTCAGTGGGCTGGCAAAACTAAGATATACTTTTTAACTTCTTACAAAAGGGGACTCATCCATCAGATTACACTGAAGATAAAAGTCGTTTTACCATTAACTGAGTTTTAGTTAAAAGAACGGGGACAGCCCCACTTCCTTTGAAATATGACACAGTTCGGAGCGACATAGCCTGCTTAGGAATGCGCTTCATGCTATTTGAAATTCTCATCTTGACTCCTTTTAATCTTCTTGAAATCTAAGCAAGAACACAGGGACAGCCTAGTTACTGAAAATACCTTGTGGTGATTATTATCAAAGCCCGTTCAACTACTCATCAGTCATAACTTAAATCCACATCCCTAATCATGGATAAATAAAATTAGTCAACGACTCATTATATGTATCATCTCAATCTCATGATTTACTGTAATTTTCGGTAAAATATTACTTTCTTTCGACATCAAGATGTATCCTCTTCGGTAACTTAAGAGATACTATAACCCCGGATTAAAGTAGAGAGAGAGAGAGGAGAGAGAGAGAGAGAGAGAGAGAGATGTGACTTATAGACTATTTATCTGGGTTTCATGTGGTACCTGAATTTCAAGTAAATAGAGCAACGGGCCCGTAAATATGTACTCTGAGACCTAGCACAAAAGACATACTCACTAACCTCTCTACCTATTTACCTGGAAAAGCATAGAACTATCCAGATCAAAGGCTCGCCAACTACATAAGAAACATACAAATCAGAAGGTACAGGGACGTTAAACTAATATAATAAAAATGAAAACCACATTTTACTCGACTCCAGCTGAGCATGCAGACAAATCAAGCGATGTAGACACATACCAACAAACAAGAATATATACTGAAATTGACATTAATATCAAGCTTTCTCTACATTTTAAAAAGGAAAAATCTTCAGAGGATCACAATCAATTTACTTCACGTAAATCGCACTCCTTTCTTAATATAAATGTTTCTCAATTTGTGAGGAAAAACAGGACACTCAAAAAAGAAGACAGTCTTGAAATCTATCACTTTATCCCACGAGCAAAACCTACGTTCAGACAGACAGTATCTCCGAAAGGAGAAAGAAGCAAGCGCAGAGGAGACACGACCTAAATGCAGGACGGCGGAGAGGTCAGAGCCCGAATGAACGCGGTACTTTTAGCGCCTAATGGACTCGACTTAAATTTTAATTTACAGCTGCGAAAGTGAAGTATGTCTATTAGTGACTGGGGATGGTTATCTTCGTTGTGTTTCTCCCGAGGAGCATTAAAACGTCTAATGCGACAGACACAGCCAACGAGGATACTACTCGCAAGAGGCCATCGAGAATTACGAGGGAATAGCAGGAAAAAAAAGTTTAATTTAGCGAATTAATTTAGCCAGCTTTTTATATATTCGTAAGTATTCGTTCTGACACTTATTATCTTTCGTGCCCTGCAGAGGTGTACACAGATGTGAATATATAAATAAGCTCAAATATGCATATAAACCCACAAGTATAATATATATATATATACATATATATATATATATATATATATATATATATATTATATATATATATATATATATATATATATATATATAGTGCCTGCGTAATATTGCTATGAATGTTAAATTTGTCTTACATACATAAAAACACCCACACACATATATTTATAAATATAATGTGCGTGTATGGCATATTTCATGGACTCTTCAAGTCTCCAACCATTTCCCATTTCAGGGAGTTCAACTGACAAAGCCAAAACACAATCAATCCAAAGGTGATGTAAGCTAACTGTAACAAAATTTTTCATCTTTCTCAAGTCACCGAATAAAAAGATTTTATTTCACACATTTCCAAGCTAGTATCCAAGTTACAAAAGTAGATCTGTTACAAAGAACAATGCTTCCCAGTCTGCGTAAAATCATATTTTTTTTGTACGCACCGATAATAATTAACACAAAATAATTCTTTTCGTGCTTCTATTTACTAACTATCTTTTACAACATATGTTACAGTGTCGTTAAAGAATTAAGGAAATTATTCCAAAAAGGAATTAACTTAAAAGAACTTAAGAGAAGGCACGAAAATGGGAAAAGGAATGGATAATGATTTTTTAAGAAGGGATCTTGTTACTCCAAAACGACCAGGTCTTTAGCCGTCAGGCATCTGGCTTGTATATCCCCAAAACTCTACACGCTTCATCTCCGAAGATTAAGTGACTCTCTGGTGCGCCCAACATTTGTGACACTTCGAGGATCGGAGAATTAATGTAAGGTGGACCTTCTCAAGAGCCTTCTGTTTAATATAACCGAGGGAAATTCAAGGCTTCCTTGTTTCAAAGGTGGATCGTGTGAAAATCATGACTCCACCCCTTCCAAGGATAGGCCTCTAGTCTTGACGAATCAAAGCCATGAGTGCCGGTCATAAGACAGCCCAAAAAGGGGTATCATCGAATGACCTATGAGGTTACCAAAGGGATACACCCCCAAGAAGCCAAGGCATCAAGCAGGAGGCGTTTCCTAATTTAGAGTCTACGAATTACTATAGAAAATTTGACAGGAAGGCGGTTTTGTATAAAGTCTGTAGCCACTCAGACACAAGAAGTCTTCCAGAAGATGCCACACCCAGTCAAAATCCAAAAATCCAAAGGCAGTGCTAAGAAGATATCATCCTAATAAAAAGGCCAGACAGAGAGAGAGAAGGGCAGAAGAGAAAGGACAAGTGAAGCAGGGGAGAACAAACTGAGAAGGAGAGTGGAAAGTGGGAGAACAGAGTGAAGAAGAAAGACACAGAGAGAAGCAAGAAAGAAGAATCCAGAGAAGAAGAATAAGTGCAAAGTGTGTGCAAATCAATAGACAGTGATAAGTGACAATTGTAGTCAGTAAAATTCCCTCGTGCCTACAAACTCGTAATTGCAACAAAGTGCCTTTAAAAGAAATAAGTTTTATTAGTCCAAGAGCCCAGAAACTCATTGGTAGAAAATTTATAAGAACCTCTAGCGAAGAATAAACATATATATGGACACATCAATTTGATTTCTCCCAAAATTATAACCTTTAAGATAATTCCAGAGTGAGAACATTCAGCAAGGTGAGATATAATTAGATAAGGCTACCTTCCCAATTTGCAGCCTCCAAATCGGCGCACGTTACATTAGTGCTGTGCGTAGAGTAAGTACCGTCACACATATGTATAAATAGCTCATTTAAATCACAAATGTAAAAGCAATTTCTTTTCTTCAACATAAAATAATTTTATAGAAATTAAATCCATTTTCAGTTTCTTTCACTATCACAGCCAGTCTTGTTTGCTTGTACGGTGTTTTGACGTTGAATGGAACCAGTGGTTATTCAGCAACGGGACCAACGGCTTTACGTGACTTTCGAACCACGTCGAGAGTGAACTCCTATCACCAGCCAGTCAGTCTTGTGTACCCTTAGGTCTGGCCCTGAAGCGCACCTAATCTGCACTCAGAATGGAGAGTTTTAATATAAATCTAAAAACCTGGCCAATATTTGCATTTCGGGATAATAAGGAAACAAATGACACGCACAGGAACACGGTATCTGAGCGAGAATAAACTAAAAGCACTCTCTACTGCCACCACTCCACAGAGGGACGTCAAATAGCTCTGCGTCTACCACAATGAGAGAGACGTCCCAGTTCCCGAATCTCTTTTGTATGAAAGGAATATCTTCAACCAAAAATTCAACCTTGAACACGTTCTCTGCCAAGTTTCATTATATGAAAGCGCCCCCATCTCTAAACACAGTTCCCCATCTAATTTACATCTCCCAATATATTTTTTTTCTCTCTCGCTCTCTTTCCAACGATAATTCCCAATGCTTCGTCATATTTCCTTACTCTAACTCTCTATCTGCACAATTCCACCACCTTAATTACATTACCCGAGAACTCTCTCTCTCTCTCTCTCTCTCTCTCTCTCTCTCTCTCTCTCCACACACACACATATTTCCCAATTCTGTCTCCTCGTCCATTCTTGTCTCTCCCTCGACCACACGATCAAATGTTCCCCACCTTTTGGCCCGGGAGCTTAATAAACACGCACTGAATATGCTTTTCTGCTTGGATAAACAAAAAGGGGAAGTGCCTGTGAATTCACTTTACAAGAAAAGAAGAGAAGGAAGAAGATGTAACGAGAACGCGTAAATGTGAGCAAATGGAGCCAGTACTGTTGAGAGTGAAACATGGAATGAAGGAACAAGAACAAGAAGTCTCTTGGCACAAAATCTTTTTAATGAAACAGAGGGTAGAGAAACAAACAAACAGAGAAAAGGGGAGAGAGCAATAACCGTAAATAAAAGATACGAAGTCATTCAAATAGGGGAAGCCAAAACGTCTTTCTACAATAAGAAAAATATATATACATACTCTTAATCTGCAAAAAGGTCTAACGTATTTTCCAGGAGTTTTAAATTCTTGGAAAATATTACATCGAATATCATCAATGAATGTTCGGTTTCTTAATTTCTCCCCAAAGGAAATAGGGAATGCTGTTTGTCATATATCCTTTCACTCTGAACACAGGAATTATGCTATCTGAACTAAAAACACCACAGTTGTGCTAATATATATATTAAATCATCTTCATGAGGCCTACTCATTGATTTACATTAACTCGCGTAAGTACTGTAAAAAAATTCATCTAATCTCAAGAGTATTTCAGCTATCTTGAATCTTATCTATAATAACTTATTGATACAGCTCCTCATCTGTCTAGGACTTAGTCTAAAAAATTAAAACTATTTCGAAAATTATTTCGAAAGTGGAAAATAAAAAAGAGAGAGAGAGCAGATTAATAAAAATGTGGGGAGAGAAATTATGTGATTCTCTATAAGTATTCGGCGAACATCCTTATGCACATGTATATGACTCTCACCCTACATTCTACTCCAGTTGGCAAAATGTTGCACCGAGGGATCTGTGTGGTTTTATTTACAAAGATGGAGGAAGGTGTTGCCATTAAATGAGATTTCAATAAATCGATTCAGTATTAGCGAAGTTTTCAATTTAATATATGTACGTATATTATGTACAGTATATATGTAATATATAAATAGATACATACATGCATATATTTTATGTGATATGGATATATACATATATACATACATAATTACACACACACAACACACACACACACATATATATAATATATATATATAATATATATATATATATATATATATATATATATTATATATTATAAGAGAGAGAGAGAGAGAGTATTATATCTTTCTTTATTCCTTTGAACCAACTTTCCACAAGCATGAAATATATTTTAATTTACGGAAAGAAACATCTTAATTCAGGAACAGAAGATCCCTTACTCGGTCAGCCGTATGTTGTTTGTAAGAATGCTTCGCTTTCGTGGCCCTTGGCGTTGTTGAATTGACATCAGGACGTTTCGAATTTTTTTTCCGAATGGGAGGGAACAGGAGAGAATGAGAGAGACGAGAGATGAGAGAGGACCGAGAGAGAGAGAGAAGAGAGAACAGAGAGAGAGAGAGAGAGAGAGAGAGAGAGAGAGAGAGAGAGAGAGAGAGAGAGAGAGAGAGAGAGAGAATTCTGTGTTGGCAGTGATCTAAGAAGGGTTCGTTGTTTCCCATTCGCCCTTCGAGACTGACGGGAGCCTTGATTAGATTGAGAAGTCGACAACTTTCAATCTTTTATCATAACAAGCTTCGAAATACTTCCCGTCAGGAAAATGTATAGGTTAACTGGCATTCACCTTACGAAACACTAGGTTTTAACATTAATTCCATCCTAAAATTAGTAACGGATACTCGGGTTAATATATGGAGATTGAAGGTAGAATTAAATTCCTTTTTGAACTTCCTCCCTCTTTTGTCATCCGTTGTTCTCTTATCTCAAAGGTTCCTCTAGTCTTTCTTTTGTTTTTACTGTAATAAAAAATTACTAGTTTGAAGACAGCTTTATTTCTACATTTATTTCTATCTCTGCACCCTATGACATTAATTGGTGGAAAATTGAAATAAGTATTTTGTAAGCACATCATTTGCATCACTTATTATGGATGTGGGAAAGATTTGTTAAGTGATACTTACCATAACAAAGACCAAATTCAACTCATGTAGATAAAATAGTTTAAATGAAAATGACACTATTTTTGAGTCTCGCCCTGCTGCGAATAAAACTAACTACACAGCCGTGAGAAATTACAATAATTCCTTGAAGAGGAAACTGGATGGAATTACTCAGCCTCATCTGTGGTGTACCAAACTGGCATCAACTATCTTTGGGGTCAGGGTCGCCTTCAGCTCCACCACTACTAACAGACCCCAGGGAAAAGGTTGAACTACTTCATCGAACTTTTGAAACTAAGCAGTCACCTGACGATGTCCCTCTACCTCATTTTGATACTTGTCATCCTGAACCTGATCTTACAAAATTTGCATTTCACTCTAAGGATGGTAAGAAAATTCTGGATAATTTTGATAGTTGGAGTGGAGAAGATCCAGATGGTTTCTTCCCTATATTAAAAAAAGAAAAGGGTTTATGGTGTGTTGTCTCCCAAGATTAGTATAGTTGATCCTATAGGTTTTTATGCTTACTTGCGGATGAGCGAAAGCTTAGTAATACAGTGCCTGTCCCAAAAAATGGCAAATCTGCATAGTGAAGTAACTACACGCCAATTTCTATTTCCTCAGCTCTCCAAAGTTGCTGACAAACTTATTCTTAAGAAAATATAAGTATGTGGAAACTAAAAGATTTTTAGCCGATATTCAATATGCATATTAAAGGCAGTTAGGTACCTGCCATGCTCTTTTAGACTTGACACGCCATTTGTAACAGAACCTTGATAAGGGTTTGGAGTGAACAGCAATTCAAATAGATTTTAATGTTGGTTTCTTGGAGTGGGTGGATAAATTTTATGATTACTTCAAAATTTCCTTACAGATAGGCACTAGGCAGCAGCGAGTTGCTGTTGATGGGATCTTTAGTAAACCAAGACCTGCTGTGTCTACAGTTCCACAAGGTAGTGTTCCTGGTCCACTGTTATTTTTAGTACGCAAGTGACATGGTTGTTGACTCGGAAAACAAGACGGTTCAGTATACCGATGATGAAACACTTGTGGGTGAGCCAAGTCTCCACTTATAAGAAATAAATCTGCCCTATGCCTCATTCAGGACATGGACCAGATCAGTGAATGGTGCAGTCGGTGGGGTATGAGGCTAAACTCCAGTAAAACGAAAACACTATTGATTAGATCTCGTACAGATCTTCACTCCAACCACCCCTACAATTGGATGGGACTTTGCTGAATGAGTCTGAAGCTTTAACTATACTAGGTGCAACTTTTGACTCATATCTTACTTTTTAGAAACATCTCATGAAGTTTCAACCTACGCCTCATATCTTAATAACAGTACACAACAAAATCACTGCATCCTGTTTTAGGTCATCTGTACTCTCTTCACTAGAAACAGTTCTCCGATGTGGAAGCTCACTTCTGCCGGAGATTAATCTCTTTTAGATAGAGTTGTTCGTGGTGGTAGGTTTCTGTTTCCTGATATTACCAGTTATAACTCGGTCGATGGTCTCTTGTTTGTCAGTTTTTCATAAGCTAAATTTTAATAGAGATCTTTCACATTCACAATTGATCCCTGATCCCCTTTTCCTGCAGAGAGCAACCAGATTCTCTGGACAGAAGCACCAATAATGCAGTAAATGTGCCCCACTGTCCAGCTTCTCAGTTCCAGAGGTCCTATATTCCTTACAAGGTTGGACTGTGGAATAGTCCCTCTGACGAAGTCGTACAATTGGAACTTTAAAAGTTTAAATGAAGATGCAATACATTACTACCCTTATGCTATCCTCCTTGCATTTTAATACCCTTTTATCTAATTATTAATATATTTAGTCTATTTAATATTTAAGATCTTTTCTTTCTCTAATTCCCTTTACATTCTCGTACTTCCATATGAGCACCATATTCTTTGGAAGCTTGAATTTTAAATCAGTGCACCTGTGGACTTGTTCCATCTGAATGGGGTTCATCTTCCGTATAATAATAATAACGTGACATACATTCAACTTATTCCATATGCATAACTCAAATGACATTGGGATTTTGTAATACAACTAGTTGACATTATAATTTCTAAATATGGGATTATAAAAAAAACATTTAAACTGGAGGAAATAAATAATTAAATCAGTTCTTTCCACATCATTATTTACACGCTTCACTTCCCTAATGAGAATATCAAAAGACAGAAGACGAATAATTCCAGACATTGTCATTCTCCTTCCCATGCTTTGTCTGTTTTTTTTTATATATGATTTTTTTTAGGGTACACAGTACCCTGTAAAATCTCCCTTTCACCACTTTCTATCTCTACCTCTATCTCCGAACATAAACCTGACCGACAGTACATCGCCTGCCCTTCCTCTCAACCCCCAACCCTCCAATCCCTAACAACCGCTCTTCAGTTTCCCCAGATTCCTATAATGATGTTGGTAACAGGGTGGGCGAGGGGAGAGGGAGAGCGACAGCCTCAAGTTGGCGTTGTTTGTTAAGACTGACCCCCAAAAGGAGGTGGGAGACTTCAGTACATATGTCAATTTGTGTCTGTCGCCTGAACTTTGTCCCTGGTTTTCTATGATGTGCTGTCTAATATTTCGTTTGGTGCTACCGTCTAGCTCTCTCTATCTCTCTTTTCTTTTTGTGTGCTTAAACCCTTCCATGGTAACTTATAACTTACACAGACATAAAATTGATGCAAATTATCCGTGATTCCATATCCATTTTTCACTACGAATATCCCACGATAAATTACGGTTCAAGACGTTTCTTTAATCCGAGCTTATGTTTATAAATACCAGCTTTCAACCCAAGAGTTGAACAGCATTGCTAAATTCTTTCATCACAAAGGTTAAATTACTTTCTTTCAATAAAACTATCATATTTTCAGCAGTAAAACCTTAACTAAAAGTCATTCATATTATTTAGAAAAAAATGAACTGACTTGATGTACAATTATTATAAATTATATGATTTTCACGATATTTATATACAACCTTTTTCTTGTCATCAAATCCTGGTAGTACTTAAAAGCATATCAAATGCATTTTGAAATCTTCATTTACCCAACTAAAACATCACTTATAATGATACGAGCAGTACCAAAAATGCATTAGGCAAGGAAATGCTCTAAATATTCCTAAAATGTAACAGCGCAGGAAGCACCTGAATAAATGATTGCGAACATTACCTAACCCAAAGGAAAATCCTATATGTAAAAACTATATTATTATCATATCTCTGAAGAAGACCCTCTCTCAAACAAGCTTCATAAACAGAATGGCCGACTGGATGCCGTTGAGTTTACATCGCAGTTTCTCTATCTTTCGAATGCGTTTCTTTGTAGTAAGTAGTACGTGAATGATATAACAGCTCTACACAAGTCATTTATTCCTTGACGTTTCGGTAATACTCTCTACCATTTGCTAAAAGACGAAAGCAGCCCTGGGCACAGTCACCTTTGGACAGCTGTTATATTAGTATTTAGCTGCTGCTGCTACACAGGAACTCGTTAGAGAAACTGAGTAACAGCAATATAAACTCAACGCCATCCATACGGCCATTCTGTTCAATGAAGTTTAGTAGTATTATAAATATTTATCGATTTCAGAGTAAAACTTTCAAAAGAATATTAGAAGTCAGATGGCAAAATAGTGAGAAACGATACCATACGGGAAATTACAGAGGTCCTTATGTAGATACCATATCATGTAGGGAAGATTTACGAGTAGAGGTCTAGGAAACAGCCCTTCCCACCAAACTGGGGAGAGGAGGACATGGTGGTGGTGGTGTCAACCGGGCTCCTGTAGTACAGGAAGAGTTGGAAGCCCAGTCCTGCTTAGATGAGAACTAGGAGATGAAAGGCTGGAGATGGATGGAGATTTGTGGGAGTGAAAACAACGAATTTGTCTTGTCAAACTGCAAACATTAATGTAACAAGAAAAAGTAAAAGGAGAACGGAGTAGAAATCAATAAATAAATAAACGAACCAAAAGAACAGTAAAGTGTCCTAGAGTTCTCCATAACAAGAAACTCGAGCCCAGGTGTCTGGAAGAGCAACTACGGCCAATTAAATGCATCCCCAGAAATTACCCACGAATGACGTGAAAGAACCGAGGCAGGATTAATAAAAAATACGTGAATTCTGGATACCTACAAATCCCACAGTGTTCACATAACCACACACTAAAACTAATCAAGCTTCCACGTAAGAGAAAACTGTGCAATACGTAATAATAGAAATAAATCCTGCTAAAGTACAGCTCTCTACAGAACGTACGGTTTTTCTGTCTTGGGATATACCTGTCTTTTCATGTTACAAACGATCTATCTGGAGGATTTCCAGGTATTACTAATACTTAAAGGGAATTAATAAAAGACGCCTCTGACAAATAAGGTTTCATTATAAAACATAAAGAATATCATAATTATACACACTTTTTAATTGCACGCTGACAAAAGGAATAAAAATTTACAAGCACGCACACACACACAATATATATATATATATATATATATATATATATATATACATATATAATATATATTATATATATATATATATATATATTAAAACTATTTATAAACTTTCAAGAACATCAATTTCTCTTCTGCACACGAAAGCGAATCGCTGCCGTGAGGTCTGGCGTTCCCATAAAACCAAAATACCTGCCCATGCGTATACAGCCCACAGAATAATGAAAAAAAAAAAAAGTGAATATCCACAATTTATGTGGAAATCGTGATCTAAGAGGCCCGAAAGGTTTCAAATTTCATATCGCGAACTCGTAGCAAAATTGGACCCTGTGGCCGGGAACCTGATTAAAGTTTCCCATTATTAGCCACAAAAATAGATGCGCTGTGGATATATTATCTATATTAAAAGGGAACATTTTGATTATAACTTTAATAGTATTTATAGGAAAAAGACAAATAATATGACATATGTACACCCGGAAGTGGAGGATTTAGGCTTATAAAAGCTAAATATCATATTTAAGGCATTAATTTAATCGTGAGAATAATGGGAAATTATTTCATGAAACAGATTATTTATCGATAATACGAAAAAAATTACAAAAGGAAAACACCTTCCCTTCCAAGAGTCTACTTTCCCCTTTTTCGGAAATATTTTCGAAAATAATCTCAAATCAAGATTCTCTCTGAAACCAAAGGCGTCAATCATTTGCAGTTCATTTTTTTCTTATCTAAGCTAACAGTTAAATATCTGTGGAAATACTCAAAATGCATATCACACTAAGCTAAATTTGTTTAGACAGCGTGTAATTTGTTTTGCAAAAACATTCTAGGCAAGGACTTGTGAATATTAGCAAATTATCATCTAGGGAACTTTTTCCCCAAAATATTCTGACAGCAGGAGCAATGTAAAACAAAATCCGTGGAGCGTAAATCAATGAACAACCATCAGAAAACTTTCAAGAGCCGCAAAAACCTTCCTCACTGTCAATTAGTGAGTTATCAAAAGCGTTTGCAGGTCTTATTACATTCCCTCGAACTCATGCACCTTTCCATGCTGTTGCCGTGGATTTTTCACTCGCAATCACTAATGAAGCGCCATGAAACCAATGGACTGGAAGCCCCAGCTAATTGTACCAAGAATGTTTTGTAAGAGAAATGATTAACGTTTCTCATGGTTCATACGAGGCTCTTTCTTATATTTCAATGACTCTCACATATCGAAATAAGAAATTACCGATATCAAATCTTTATAATCCTATTTGTAGCGACAGTTTAGCAGACTATGCAAGGAGTTTAAATTGGGATCATCCTGGTGATTTGCGGTTGGATATCCAGCTACAAAAAGTCACAAGAAACTAAATATATAAGTGTGTGAACAAGCAAATAAATAATTGTACATCTTGCCCAATAGTGATCAAATGATTTTTGGTGCCCAACGATTCCCCATCTGAAAAATGTCATTGGAAAGAATCCTCTTATTGACGGCTGCGTTACATATAAGAACAATTATTTTCTCCCTCTCTTCTTCGAAGTTAAGTATATCTTAGTTTTACTAGACCGCTGAGCTGATTAACAGCTCTCCTAGGGCTGGCCCGAAGGATTAGCTATTTTTACGTAACTAGGAACCAATTGGTTACCTAGCAACGGAACCTACAGCTTATTGTGGGATCCGAACCACATTATATAGAGAAATGAATTTCTATCACCAGAAATAAATTCTTCTGGTTCAGCGTTGGCCGAGCCGAGAATCGAACTTGGTACCACCGGATTAGTAGCCGAGCGCGAAATCCACTCATCCAACGTAGAACTTCTCTTCTACGAGCAGCAAAAAGAAAAATAGAAAAAAAAATAAAACAGAAAACCAAAACGACAAAACAAAATTTCTCTCTTTCTTGGAACCGACAGACGAAAAAATAGAAAAAAAAAAAATGGCTAAGCATCAGAAACAACGAAAAGGAAGGAAGCAATGATATTGAAATTTGAGGCACGAGGCGCCGTTTATGGGGACATTGAAAATCATCAAAACTATTAATAACGACATTAGCAACATCAATGCATATGCAACTGATATCAAAACTATACATGGGCTTATTGCAATCAACATTTTAAAAGATCAAAGACTACTTAAGTCTAGTTTACGCTCAAATAACTTTTAAAAAATACATGACTTTAACCAAGATGAAAATCGTGAAAACTGTGAAATACAATTCAGTAACATTTCTTCTGTATTTCAAGTAATCCGTTAAAAGATACTTTGTGAAAGTTGTAATCTTTCATTTTTTGAAAATGTTGGTGTGAGCGCTAGTATCCTTTTTAGAAAGTTAACTTAAACTGCTCAATTGAATAAAAGCCGTATCATAAATAAAACTTAAATACTTGCAAGTGTTCCTTATACAATACCGATATTTCCTCTGACATTTGTGTTAATATATATAATAGCATTTTTTTTTTTACAAAATGCCATCATTTTTGTAAGCGTATTTGTACAATCCCCTTTTGTTTGTTTGTTTGTACGTATGGTGCTTTTACGTTGCATGGAACCGGTGGTTATTCAGCAACGGGACCAATGGCTTTACGTGACTTCCGAACCACGTCGAGAGTGAACTTCTATCACCAGAAATATACATCTCTCACTCCTCAATGGAATGGCCGAGAATCGAACCCGCGACCACCTAGGACAGACCGAGGTGGGACGCTAATACCATACTAACCACGCTGCTGTTGGACGAGCAACCGTAACTACGATAACTTTTCTGGTGAAAACAAATTTGATAAACTTGTTGGCATTTTTCTTTCTCAATAAGCTCTGACCACAGGTACAACTTCATCGAAATATCTCATCTCAAGCACAATGAATAAACTATCCTAAATGGCACTTGTTCGAATTCTAAAACTGTCACTTCAACAAATTTAAACTAAGTGCACGCACACAAACAGACGCACAAAATACCCCTTTAAGTAAATGCCACTTCTGAAAGGCAAGAGAGAAACGGATTTTGTCGCTAAAATATTGGGTTACTGACTCCAAATTTACCGATTCTTTACCAGCTTCAATCAGACAGTACGTTGAATATAAATGTTTGCAATAGTTTTATTCAAACCTCGATGGAAGATTAATACCTACTCAAAAACATCTTTCTGATTTGTTAAATTTGTGACTGGTTTATGACAACAGTAATTTAAATAACGCCTAAACTGCAGATACTAGTTTGTCCTTGCCTTTGCAGTTATCCATCATGAACTTACCCGTATACTGCAGACCTTAAAGACTTATTGTCAGATCCTTACGATGCCAAAGTATTTTAATGAGGAATGGCACTGCTTATCAATACACCCAGAAATCTACTACCTATGCACATACCGCTTATCATCTTATAGAATGAAAGCACCTAACATGAGAAATACTGGTCTAAAAATGTGTACTCGTACATACATGTACAAAATATTCCCAGTTTACTAATCCAACAGGGAAAATGTATTCATTTATATTTCAACTGAAAGTGCCTTTGATGAAATTCGGCTGTAACTTCAATTTATCACTATATGTTTATGTATTCCACTTTGTAACCAATATAATGCATGAAATTTCTACGGGTCAAAGTAAAATATACAGGCTCACACAAAACAGCAATGCTACAAATAAGTTGAGAAATTACCATAGTTTCTGAAACAGACCGCCCACCATAGAAAATGGATTTACCCATTTTCTTTGGTGTGATATTGATTACCAAGGGCCCTTTTTACTCGAGCTTTAATTTAACAGTGAATAAACCTATATAAAAGCTATTAATTGCTCATACCGAAATAAAGAAGTATTGCAGTGATTTGATTTACTTTAAAATAACATAAAAAAATAATACGAACTTAAAGTAACGAAACAGAATCCTAACATAAGGAGCCTTAAGAAAAACAAAAATGATTTACTTAAGGAATTTACAGCGTTGAAATTAAATATGCCGTACATTCTGCACTCTTCTCAGCACAGTCTGTTGTATTCTCCCGTAATAGCTTCCTATACTTACGTATTTTTTACTCCCCATGATGCCTTCCTAAAACACTAACAACGTACATCAAAACTTTCTTGTTGCTAAAATATTCTTTAATCTACAAGTCTGTTCACAGATATTTTCCCCAAATAGTGTATACTTAATATTCCACGAACAGAACTAGGCTGTTCAAATTTATATATAGTCACACTTCCACCAACTGTAATATATATGTACACTATTTGTATATATATAATATATATTATATATATATATATATATATATATATATCAATATATTACTATATATATATATATTATATCGAATTCATTATTATTCGTACATATGAGAGATTTAGATCATCCTATTAACTGGAGTCAAGCAAGAGCTTTAATCTCATGCAATAACAGTTAAAAGGAATATCGTTGAATCTTGTTTAATCAAGTCAAATAATGTAAGTGTTCTTAATTTAAGTCTTGGTCTATTTAAACTCGATGCCTTCATAATGAAAAAAGTTGTAGATATATATAAGCAATAGAACTAATATATTCAGTTTTATACGTGTTTCTGGACTTTGTATGGCTACGTTTTACTTCCTCTTATGGTTAAATCTACTATGTTTAAGTTTGTGACCGTGTGATATCCGATAGCCCTGGAATAACTTTTTGAATTTTACCCTTTTGACAATTAACCATCTTGTATTCTTGATCCATTTGTTTACCCGGTAACGTTCTTTCCAACTGTATTTCATTCGTTCCTTGACAATGCCTTAGTAAAGACGAAAGCGCTTGGATTTCTGCATATCATTTTCCTGTGGTATTCGGTTATATCTATATTTAAGGTCGTAGCATCAACGACCTTCACGAAATAAGTAAAAAGAGAAATGAATTGAATCTATCTTCACAATTCACACCAGATTTGAAAGTCTGTGATATCAATGCTAAGTCAGTAAAATGAAACAGGGAAATGTTAGCAGCTGGTATG
Organism: Macrobrachium nipponense; assembly: GCF_015104395.2. Taxonomy (NCBI): domain Eukaryota; kingdom Metazoa; phylum Arthropoda; class Malacostraca; order Decapoda; family Palaemonidae; genus Macrobrachium; species Macrobrachium nipponense. Next base: position 85,522,742 of record NC_087201.1, read on the forward strand.
CTAATTAGCTAATTCGAGAGAAGAGAGAGAGAGAGAGAGAGTCACATAACGGCTAAACGACCTAACGCCAGATTCCCAATTACATCCAACCTGGAAGTTTATCATAACGGAAAAAAACTGAAAGTTAACAAAAACTGGGTTAACACGTAGTGGTTTCGTAAAAATTTACAATGCTATGATGAGCCATAAATCAATTAATACATAATAATGAAATAGTACTTAAAAGAACTAGGAGGTTCAGAAACTTTCATAACTTTATAACCGGATTATAAAAAGTATTCATATAGACAGTACTTATTTATGTTTAATTAACTTTTCTTGGTTTATTCGAATCCTTACTAGCTCTGACGGGGGAAAAATAGGCAAACAAAGGGTGTGCGCAAAACGTATAACCGACAAACACGCACACAAACACACATATATATATTATATACACAAACACACACACACACACACATATATATATATATTATATATATGTGTGTGTGTGTGTGTTCAACAAAGTTTATCCAATCCTGAAAATAAAAACAGAGGACTGAAGACGTACTAAACGTAACAAAAATAAAAAATGAAAATCATTACATTTTTCTCCTTATTCGAACTTAATTCTTTCTATGAAACCACAAAGTTTTCTATTGTTATCAAGAAACACAAGCTGTATCCCCAAGTCAAATTTCTAAGTGAATCATTGCACAATTTAGTCCCATTTACTATGCAAACGCACAACATTTTGCTAATCTCGCAGGGCTAAATTTTAATTCTTAAACTTCTTGCGTTCCATTTATAGAAACTATCAAGAGTAATGAAAATGACAGAAAATCAGTCAAAATAAAAATGAGGTGTATAACAAAGAAACCAGTTACCCTGTACTTAACTTTCTTACCTCAAATATGGCAGCGTCATGACTAGTCCTTTTGTGCTGATCGTGAATGAGATAGGCCAGCATCTGCGTTCTCTCCGCCATAGACATCCTTTTGCTGTCGCGTGTGGAGGATTCCCTCCACATCCCCTGGGGGCAGGGAGGATGATGGGGAGCGCACCCTCCATCCCTACCACTCTCAAGGGATACATTTCCTCGGGTGCTCCCAATCTGGGGTATGTTCCGGACTAGTGATACTTCCTCACTGACGCCCCCCAGCACCTTCTGCGAGTGGGAGTCATAGCACCTGTCGAGGAGAGAACCATTGGGAACCTTCTCAAAGCTATGCTGCCACCTCTGCTTCTGCTGTGTTCCGGGAGGCTCGACGGCAATAGTCACTTTATGCTCGAGGTAGCGAGGGCTTCCGCTGGTGCCCTGATGGTGATGGGTTCGACGACCTTCGTCGCAATCGTCCGAATGGCAACTGGCCTCAGTCACCTGCAGTTTTTCCTCATAATGGCCGACGATGTAATTGGTGTCGCCTTCTTCTTCACTGCCAGTCTCATCTAAACTCAGGGAGAAGATGCATTTGTGAGCAAGGTCATCAGACTCATCAGGACCTCTGCTCATCAAGCTCAGGTGCTGATGCTGCTGGAGGAGAGAGCAAGAGGCAGAGACGGCCCCCCCGACCTGAGGGAAACGAGGGGAGGCCGACGATGGGTGCAGGGATTCGGTGCTCTTCTTGTCGTTGACACTGACCATCGACAGGGTTATTGGAGAGCACGTTCTCGGAGACCAGTTGATGCCCGTCGGACGAAACTCGCCCGAGTTCATCAGGTCACCGATGCTCCCTGCAAAGGATCGGCTGTCCTTCCCCGCCTGACTGCCCACGACGCTCGACTGCGACGACTGTCCAGATTTGCTCTGCCTGGCCAGTTCGTTCTCCGGTACCAGCTGCCTGCTGGTGGAGGACGAGGACGAAGCTACCCCGAAGGAGGAGATGTCCGAGACGCTGAGACTCTTCCGCCGATTGAGGGCATGATGGCCACCACTGGACAAGCCTCTATGACCATTGTCTTTTCTCTGGGCGCGACTTTTGAATGTTGTTAAGGGTGATCCAAAAGGATATTTTATGACCTTCACTAAAGAGCGATGATCACTCGGAAGAGTCGCCATGTTTCCTAATTTTTTATAATAAAATCACGTACAGGAGACAAATGCTGAGCATCAACATCTAAAGTTTAATACTAATCCACAGCATTGATTACAGATCTGGAAACACACAAGCAAAACATGCTTTAAATTTTGTGATCTTTTTCGGTGTTCCATAACGCTCCGCTATAAGCAAGTCATCTCATCAATAATTTCCTACTTCTTATAGGAATGGTTCCTTATTTCGCAACCACCATAATAAACCTACCTGAAGTTGAGCGTGATCTAAGGCTATCTATCAATTTCCATTTTTATCAGACATTCGGGGTGGGTCTTATTATAGTATTAGAACGCAATCCTTGGTGTGGAATTATTATTATTATTATTATTATATTATCATTATTATTATTATTATTATTAATAGAAGAAGAAGTAGTAGTAGAAGTAATTGTTGTTGTTGTTGTTGTACAGTCATCAGACCCCAAACTTGAACAACTTAGAAGACTTTACTGATAAGAAGTGAAAAGGACAACTATAGTAAGGCGCACAATGATGAAGAAACAAAGTTTGAAAGCGCGATCGATCTCTTTCAGATTTTAGATTATAAAGCTCGAGTTACGTTAACTGCACATTAGGATCAAGGAGTTTCCATCTGTACAATATATCACCTTTCACTAACACCGTAAGAATGATAAAGGCAATCCGAAGACAGGGAACGAAATTTACCAACCATCACTAATATCATCGCAGCGGTCTCCTTTCCACCCCTGTCCCACCCACTCAACAAAGTAATAATAATAATAAATCCCACTGAATTCATTTTCTCCCATTTTCCCTTATATTTCGCTTAAGTTCTAGTGCAGCCGGAGGAGGGCATTTCCATCTCCGACAATTTAATCATTAATAATCTTGGAAAAGCAACAGCAATTCTGATAAAAACACCGCAAAACAAAATATGAGTTGGGTAGTCGGGTTACTTAAAAGATAATAACTTTTGTTATCATTGTTCCATTTGATGATGGATTTGAGATGAGATGATGATGATGATGAGATGATGGATGATGAGATGATGATGATGTGAAAAATTATTATTATTTTATTAGCTACTACTGTGAATATCTCTCACAAAAAACCGGTTTTTTCTGACAGGAATTGGAGTCAAAGAGAAAGAATACAACGATCTCTAACCCTTTCATTCTCACACGGCGCGCAAACAAATCGTATCGGAAATCGACCGACATTCCGTGGAATATAGTCATGATCTCAAGTAGAACAAAGTCGAAGAAACACAAAGAGAAAAGACTGAACTCTAACACAGGTTGAAATAATGATGTAAATACACAAAAACATGACGACAGTTGTTTAGAAAATGACTCTACATGGCACGTGGGGAGAAAAATCTCAAATTCAACAGATGATGAAACGATCAAATGACAGTGGAAGTCTAAGGGGTGTGGGTGTGAAAATCACTGAAAATATATATTCACGTTAGTAAACATGGCTACGAAGATAAACCCACGACTTCAGAAATAAATCTACAACAAAAATACGTGTCACAAATACGTATGCTGTAAAACATTTAAAGCTTCTTATATCTGTCAAGGAAAGGATCAGGCCAGGGAATAATGAGACTTTTCTACAGTTAAACAGAAAGAGACCACAATGAAAATAAAACGCAGCTTGATGTACGAGTAATACTTCACACACACACACACACACACACAGCTTTTTTTTCATAGGTCAATAACCGACACTAATGATGACGGTTTCCACAGACGCAATGAACGCTCTTCCTACTTACCTACCTACCACCATCCGTTATGACCCAGAAACCAGCAACGGGGCAATTCGAACATAAACATTTTGTCTCTTTCTATGTACTTTGAAGGCATAAAGACGTATCGTGGGGGAGGAGGAGAATCTCACTTTGTCCCTGATACTATCGAACGACAAACTCAACTGAAGGCTGATGAAGCTAATAAATAGCCTGGGTACTAAAAAGAGCCAAAATGTGTTGTGTATGTAAAGGGGAACACGCAAATGGCGTCGTTTCAGAGAGAGAGAGAGAGAGAGAGAGAGAGAGAGAGAGAAATCGGTAGCGTTAAAAATATCACCTTCGAAACAAAGTTAATTTAAAAATTGATATATATAATATATATATAATATATATATTATTATTAATATTATATATATATATCTATATGTATAATAATTATATATATAGATAATATGTATATATATATTATTTAAAAAATACAAATACAATTATTATATATATATTATGTGTACGTACGCGCGAACCCATTTCACAAAAAGAGGGTAGCTCCCCAGATATATCAACACACACCCGTCACTACTATTGAAATACGTAGAACTTCCACGACGCCCTTTTCATTAATTATCTTGGAAAAGCAACAGCAATTCTGATAAAAACACCGCAAAACAAAATATGAGTTGGGTAGTCGGGTTACTTAAATGATAATAACCTTTGTTGTTATTCCATTTAATGAGGATTAATATTATTATTATTGTTAACTGCAACTGTGACTATTTACTGCAGTAACAGCTCTGCTTAGAACCTTCAGCCTTTACACTTGCATTGGCATTTAGCACCATTTCACTCCCATCTTGGCTTCTATAGACAATTCAAGTCTCTTCCTAATCCGATACCTCACGGACTCTTTACCTATTCTGAAATTCATCTCCTCTCCAATCCTGCCATTATCTGTTATATTCATTTTAAAATACTAACATGGATCAAATGCTTCCATTCTTATTCTATCAGCCCGTCAGTCATCTTTTAACTTTCTCAATGAAAATCACAACAAGGTAAAATTAATTTAACATTAAGAAGTTACTTCGTATTCAGTAAAAAAATGTCAATTGCGAGTGTGACAAAATTAAATGCAAACACATACACACACACATATATATATATATATGTAGTTATAAATATACATACAGGGGGAGAGAGAGAGAGAGTTTTATGGAAGAATGGAAGTTTTACTGCACACGGAGCTCATCCAAGACTCAATAGTTGAAATATGAATGCGACAGCGACAATTGTTTTTCTCATTTTGTTAAAAAAAACTAATTTCACAAAGACCACAGAACGATGTTCTTTCACAAAGATTATATGACTAGTAAAAGCTGGCTTTTGCTCCCAAAAGCGCCCTGCATCTTCAGTACGTTAATGTATGCTGCACACAAACACTTTAATACAGTTCACTAAAAATGGAATAATTTGTTGACTTTTCACAGTTTTTGGTTGACAGTTCCCCAACGCCAGATAGCTCTGTCTCCACTGCACTTGCACACAAAATCAACTCTGGCGTGAATATCAGTCGTCAGCATTTTTTATCATACGCAAGCAGTTATTACCAATTCCCTGATGCCGACTTAATTGCGATCAACGGTTGAAATATAGATTTAGGCAGAACAATGCCTTCGATTCAAATTGTCGATGCATCAAAAAAGCGATCACCACTTATTATGCAAACGAGAATCCCCCTCACTTCTCTCTCTCTCTCCCTGTGTCGGTATCACAATATACGCAAATGAAATACAGGATGCGACTTCGCTACAGTTCGCCACCGAGCAACTTCCTCGATCAGACACACTCAGCACTGGCTTTTACCCTTTATATGTGATATCGTTGCATCTGCCACCCACCGTTCTCTGTCTCTCGCCATCATAACCTCTTTAGGTACAACCCGCATTCTGTTATCAGACTGATATATATATATATAAAAGAGAAAACCTGTTACATTTTTGCACACCGTTGCCACCTGCCTCGACAAATGCAGATGAACGAAATGCCCGAACAATAATCTATTAGCGGAACTAAAGACTTTCAACTCCTACGTATCAATTGAAGTGTAACTAAGAAGCAGTCTGAATATTCACAGTAGAATAACTCCATTGTCACAATTTCTGAGGGGTCCTCTAGGGGAGTTATGGATTTTCCTCACTACCTGCCCTTCTCCCTCATCGTATAGACTCAGAATATATAATACGAAGAGAGAGAGAGAGAGAGAGAGAGAGAGAGAGAGAGAGAGAGAGAGAGAGAGAGGCCAGACATTTTTCGGTATTTTACAGACTGCATTGGGCACCGACGATTATCGGTTGAAGTTTCGCACGGTAAACAATGGCAGTCATAAAAAATTTATTTGCCGTATTTACCCTTTTGTAGACAGAGTTAGGGTTGATGACAATTGGACATTGTCATCATTAGAAAACTGTTTCTAACAGTAAGGCAAGGTGTCAACTATTATTATTATCATCATTATTATTATTGGTCCTTTGCATCTCATAAAAATTCAATAAACGTGTGAACCCAAAATAACAATTTATCAAGCTGTGAGATTTATGCTGCCTTTCTGAATAATAATAATAATAATAATAATAATAATAATAATAATAATAATTAATAATAATAATAAGGTGGCAGTTAAGCCCCATCCGTAGGATCTTGTCTTCTGGTGTAGGGTCGTGCCTACACCAGAAGAAGACAAGATCCTACGGATGGGGGCCTTAACTGCCACTTCATCACGCAGCCGAGGTCGATGGAATAACGACTAATAATAATAATAATAATAATAATATAATAATAATAATAATAATAATAATAAGCAACTTTAACAAAGGATTTGCTGTCTCAGTTTATTTTTACTCAAGTTGTGGTATAGGAAAAATTTAAAAGCAATCCAATCAAAGGAACCGGACTGTTTGTGACACGTAGCAATGTTATGTGCCTTTATACTAGTATTCAAGTCTGGCCATAGTAGAGTCAATGAGTTTCCATAAAAATTTTTATAGAAACCTTTTAGCGTTAATTAGAGCAAGCCTCGAATAAAAATAAATACTCAAGAATTTCTGTCTTCTAAGGTTAATTTAGAGGGCTTAAAGGATCTAAATATGTTGTCTTAAATCTGAATGGCAATGTCTGTTTTACAGAAGAAATAAGATACACGATTAGTTACGGTTACGAATTGAGATGTCAGCAGAATTACTGCACACACACACACACACACACATACACACCCCCCCACACACACACACACACACACACACACACACACACACACATATATAGATATATATATATGTATATATATATATGTATATATTATTAATAGTTTTTATATATATATATTATATTATATAATATATATAATATACATATATATAATATATAAATATATATATATATATATATATATATATATATATTTATATATATATATATATATATATATATATATATATATATATATGTGTGTGTGTGTGTATGTGTGTGTGTGTGTGTTTGTGTGTGTGTGGTGTGTGTGTTGTAAGTAGTATCTTACGCTTTGGGAGTCTTATGACGGAAACGGTGTCTCACGTGCGTGAAGTAATAAAAATAATAAAAAATTCATAATTCTGACATTTACAATTTCCATATGTCATAATTCATTCTTCTCTTAATGAAGTATTACCTCGGCGTCATAGTCTGTGTGAAAGAGGAGAGATTTAACTGCTTTTATTTGTTGTTATAATTATATATAGATATTATATATAATATATAATATATATTATACATATATATATTATATATATAAATATATATATATAAATATATATATATATATATATATATATATATATATATATATATATATATAACAAAACAAATAAAAGCAGTTAAATCTCCTCTCTTCACACAGACTGTGACGCCGAGGTAATATTTCATTGAGAGAAGAATGAATTATGACATATGGAATTTGTAAATGTCAGAATTATGAATATTTAACTATTTTTATTACTTCACGCACGTGAGACACCGTTTCCGTCATAAGACTCCCAGAGCGTAAGATACTACTTACAACTAACGGTAAAGTCCTGAGAAACATATATTAATAATGTTAATAAAAATATAAAAAATATTGCAAATAAATAGTAATCATAGTAATTTTTATTGTTGTTGTACAATAATCAACACCCCCGGAAGATGGGAATCAAAGTGACATCTCTTCTACATCGAAAATAGAAAAAAAAGTAAACATTATCTATGACCGCCTTCACGATATAGTACTAAGATTCACACACACCAACATATAGAGGCTTTACGCTTCGAAAACGGACATCATTATGTCCTAATGAAGAGAGAGAGAGAGAGAGAGAGAGAGAGAGAGAGAGAGAGAGAGAGAGAGAGAGAGAGAGAGAGAGAGAGAGAGCTATTAATGCACATACTTTATATATAAAAATGGACAAAAATTAACTGTTGCTGAGCAGTCCTCAACACAGTAAGGTGGCCTAATCAAACAAATTTACTCTCCATTACTTAATTTTCTTTCTCCTCCTTTCTTCTAGACTTTAGTTGCTCTTCCATTTTGCCCGCCAGGTGGTTAATTCTGACGGAAGCTTGAGTTAATTTGGCATCTCGGTATGGTCCTAATGAAGCATCGCAACATCTTACAAATAAGAACATTTTCCAATGTAATTCAGTCTACGAAAATATTTCAGAATATTCGATGAACATACGAGTTCATAGCGCCTGTCTTGAAGTCGAACTTCAAGAATACAATGTTTTTGAATGTTTTCGTTTGCTGTGCAACGCCCTGGGTTCCTGGCATATGAGAGATACAACTCAACACTTCTCCTCAGGTAAACAGTTAACAAGACGTCCCTCATTTCTTCACTGGCTGGAAAGCTAAGTAATGAAAAGAAAATGATATCTTCGAGGCAACAAGGAACTTCAGTACTTCAGTTCAACAATGGTCAAATATGAAGAAAGACAAGAGAAAGCAAAGGCAATAAAACCAAAGTCATTTTGATTTCACAGGAGACGCAGAGGCGGGTTGTTGCCTACACACCGGGCCCTAGAATTTCGTTTTCTTTTTCCTAACAGACCAATGTAAAGGAAAATTCCAAACTTTTTGCATTTTCATTCACGGTTCAGTGATCCACTGAACTTTATGAAGCCAAAAAAGAAAGAGTAACTATATCAGCAAGTACATAAAATAGAAAAAAAATATGCATGGCATGAAGAACAAAAGTCAGCCATGGACATAACGAGTTGATAAGAACTGTCCATATTTTCTGCACATCCCTCCAGTGCGCTTACTAAAGGCCAAAGTTCCTTACGTTATCGTCTTAAGCCAGCTTTAATAAACCTTGTAGGGATGGATATGATTAAGACGACTCGAATAGTGAATAAGAGCAAAGTATACTCTTTTCTTCTTTTCTGGTACGTCAGTCTATTAAGCTTCAAAAGTCTCTCATGACAGAGAATTTCTTTCTTAAATCTCATTACGATAACATGGTTTAGTGATGCAATGTCCACTGGCAATAGCTCTTCGTGTGCTGACAAATATAAAATGAAGAAAGTAAACAGATCCGTGGGGTAAAATCCCAGATGAAACGACGCATCAACTCAACCTATTCGATCTTTTGTCGTGCTATCATCTATATTGTACTCGGAGTCCTGAGTCCTACAGCTGACGAGGATAAAGAATACTATATAAAAGAACTACACAAATAGGCAAAAAATTGCATCTGAGGGTTCAAAGCCATGAGCTTTCACTTATTTCACTCATTTCAGAAACGTTCGTACTTGAGAGTCTAAACTGAAACCATTCTCTCAGGTCTTTTTTCAAATATCAAAACAATGCACTGATTTTGTCGCTAGACGGGAGTTTTCAAAAAGAGAAAAATAAATAAATCAATCAAGTTATTCACTTCGTCACGAACTGCTCTGCAAGTCACGAAAACACTTTACTCTAATTGCAACAACATACTGGCCTTAGAGGACAACAAAAGGCCAATGTATTTATACGAGTGTGTAAGAAGGACAAAAGGAATGTTACTGCTTTGATTTCGTTGGGGCATGGATAAACAGGGCAATATTAAATGACTTGCATACCGGATGGTATTATCAGAACACGACGGAAGTGCAGAAGATAATGATATCTGACGTTGCTAACGTGTGAAAACTCACATTTTTTCACGAATGTCAGGGCATACAAAAAGAAATGGTAAAAAAAATATTTGGTCAATTCTTCCCAAAATATCTTTATTGGACACCGAAAGTCACCAGGAGCGACTGCCGTCAGCATTAGCGATATACAATTTACAACGGCACCACTTTAAGGCAAAAATCTAAATTAATTAGCTTTACTTCAGGTGACACAGGCAAGCGAGACAGTGGGACAGATTTCGAAGGAAGGACGGCCACTAAATGAAGTTATGAGGGTAAACAAGAGGGGTAGACTCCACTGCCAATAATAACTAATTCCTAACAACTATCAAAAATTCATAATTCCTAACAACTTGAAGTTCCGTGTCATTTTGAAAGAGATCGACGAGTGTAATTACGTAATTGGAAATTGGTGGAATTCAGTTAAATAAAATGTAACAGCAAGACCATTACAGTTGAGTCATCTTGCTAACAACAATTCATGAGAGAGAGAGAGAGAGAGAGAGAGAGAGAGAGAGAGAGAGAGAGAGAGAGAGAGAGAGAGAGAGAGAGAGAGAGAGAGTCAATCACACTCTTTATGAGATATTATGGGGCTAGAGGTCTAAACATTCATCTCAGAAAAAAAAAAAAACAAGAGCGCAGGTGGTCGGGTAATGCTACACGTCTTTGCCATTACCAAGCCATAACCGTAATAGCGTAATGGATCCATTACTGTCTAGTGTACACCATTTGTGTGCCCCAACCTGTATGAAATCGCCCTCCCTGTTCAATTACATGCTATTGTCTGATTTTGCATTTCAATAAATTACTTACATCTGCGTCTAATCACTTTCCAAACTTCAATGTTGTTTCCAATTATGAATTACATTTCATTTTGGCTGATATATACTTTATAATTACTGATTTTTGGTTATTTTTCATTATTTACTTCCCGTTTATGGTTATTTTTCCGGTTGAAAAAACAAAGGATAATTATCGCTGAAAATATATCTGGAAAGAGTTAGTGTATAAACTGAACTTAGTTAAAACATAAGTATAGATTAGAGGAAAAGTATTAACAGGGATATATAGTTGCAATATTTGTTATATCACATGCAGGAATTGTTTTGTTTGTTTAATGACTATTTATCCAGAGAGAGAGAGAGAGAGAGAGAGAGAGAGAGAGAGAGAGAGAGAGAGAGAGAGAGAGAGAGAGAGAGAGAGAGAGAGAGAGAATTTCAATTTGATAAATTTTTTCAGATATTCCGCACAGACGTGCAATGATTGTTATACCGATATTTTTTTACCAGTACTATGATCCAAACATTGAGCTGTACTTGCTGACTTAAACTTCAATTCACCATCGCTTCAGAAACCAGATTGTAACGAATAAAGGAAACCAATTATCTATGAGTTGGCCAATACGTAAGATAATGGCGTGCCATATTACGACACTAGTAAATCTATCAAAAGTCACATCCGCTTAACTTGACGTACGTATGTTTTTGAGAGCCTGCGGGCACACACGAAAAAACTAGAGAGAGAGAGAGAGAGAGAGAGAGAGAGAGAGAGAGAGAGAGAGAGGATTCATGTATATGGATATCATCTCATTCACATTCAGAGAGAGAGGGAAAAAGAAGGAGAAAGCACAGGTCTGATAGAGCCGAACACGAACATACTCCCTCAATCGGTTATATGATTAAAACACAAATAACCCCTTTTAGATGTCGAGTTCAGGAACTACTGACGGCATCCATTCTCAAAAATATTTGTTGAGAACCGTAAAGGTAACAATCTTTGGTAATATACGAAGAAGCCTTTTCTCCGTGTGCAATTCGAAGTTAAAAGGCCTCTGTGGTTGTTATATAAAACACACATTTTATGTATACGTTTACATATACATATATAAACACATGTATAATACATACATACAAACATATATATATGTGTGTGTGCGTGTGTAGTATTGTGTGTACAAAAACATATACAAACATGAGTAAGTGGCGAAAAATACTCCCTTCCAATGATATCAATAAACTCACTCAAATCAGCGCTAAAGTCAATAGTAGTAGACAGAACATCAATATATTCACGTTTGATAGGGCTATCAATTATTGCGTTAAAGATGCACATTCAATTACTCAGAGAATTATATTAATAACAGATAGCGGACTTTGGGGAGACTGAGAATACTACAATTGATGGTTGGAATTGGTTTAACTGTTATTAACATTGAGCACTTTGAAAAAGAATGTGTGACCATTAATTGTATGTCAGGGTTATGAGAGAGAGAGAGAGAGAGAGAGAGAGAGAGAGAGAGAGAGAGAGACGAGAGACGAGGAGACGACGAGAGAGAGAGAGAGAGAGAAACTGAAGCAAGGAAGGTAAAGACACGTTAGAATTACAAACACCTTACTTTACCTATTAAAACAGGGCGGTTTGTGGCCGGCCAGTCTAAGAAGGTAAAATGAACATCAAAGACTAAGATGGGCGAACATTAAGGGTGTTACGATAAAGCTATTATGTTGCAGAGCAAAAAAGAAACAAGATGCAGAGTTCAAAGATTTGTAAGAAAGGATTCTGTGGGACTTGTGGAGGAGCTGTTGAACCAGCTCTCCTTTATGGTAGAAAGACAATGTTGGAAGCAAAGACCTTGATTGAAAGAGGGTACGAAAATTGGAAACCCTTAATTTCTTGATATAATCATTTGCATGATATAATACTGATGACAAGACTGAAAATGTGGCAACTAAACAGGCACAACAAATCTGCGTTAAAAAAATTATGCTGTAGTACTTTGAGGCAATTCGATCACGTGGAGAGATGGAGGACGACTGGCTGCTGCAAGAGAAACCTTCTTCTAAAACTGAGAAAAAGCTGAAATACTGAAGTATTTGGCTTGTTGAACGGGAATGTCAAGAGGCGGGATATTTCATGAGTGTCACTGTGTGCCTTGAAGGGCTACAACGGATTGATACAGCAGAAGTCTTTTGCGCAGTAATTTCATTTTTTACTCAGAAAACTTAAAAGGATGAAGGTGTCATTGGCTAGTCTTGTTTCCTTTTGTGCTAGCTATTATTTTGGGAGTAGATTTTCTACCACCACCAGCAGCAGCATAGACAGAGAGAGAGAGAGAGAGAGAGATGCGAGAAGAGAGAGACGAGGAACGAGAGAGAGAGAGAGAGAGAGAGAGAGAGAGAGAGATTTGAGTCTCTCCTGCAATCTTATTAAATAAGGACCGTTTTCTTTACATATCCCACTTTCCTGACCTTATTGTCTTCACACCTCTTTCCTTTCAACCCTTACTGCTGCATCCCACAGCTGATAAGATTCTTGCTTATCAGTTTTTCACGACATTTAATTGGTAAACACGTTATATAATTAGCTTAGAAGAGTGTATAATAAGGAGATTCCTAGCTGGCAATATCAGTTTTGAAATGTTTCTCAGAACACATTTATATGGGAAACCGTAATATGCCCTTATACATAGTAATACCACACGAGTGCAATATATATTAAGATTTCATTAACATTCAACTCTTTTCCCCCTTCTTAAAATACAGCTAGAGAGAAGAAAAACTATCTTCCCCTCCACTGCCTCTTTTTTTCCATCTACCTACTGGAGCTTTTTAGGCCTTCCCTTTTCTGTTACATTTTAATACTTCCAAAAATGATGCACTCCTTTTACTATGCTCTCATCCTCCGTTCACAACGCATGGCCCACCCAACTGATAACACTTTCATCAACCCTTTCACTTACAAGATCCTTTTACCACGGCTACATATCTGCACATTGTCACACTTTTAATTCTTACTACATACAAGCTATAGCGCAAATAAACCTCAACACCATCAATATTTTTCCTCAATTCCCACTCCAACTATTTTCCCTCAATTCGCACTCTACATATTAATGTTGTCCTTAATTTTCCCATCAATCAAAATTCACGTTCCCAACGTCTTATCAATCTTTTGCAAGCACTTTGCTGCTTTTCTTACTTAAACCATCCTGCGATTTACCTTTCTCTTACACTGCCTTCATACATCATATTGACTTAAAAATACCTATGAAAAAACCACTTCCATTGTACAACCATCCATATTAATATTCATTGCTACATCTTCCTTCTTTGCATTATGCTCATAAACTCATTCTTTTCACATTTATTCTCAGCTTTACTCTCTTTCCAACAATGTCAAATTCTTTTACAGATTTCAGCAATTTTTCTTCATCATCCCAAGAAGCACCGCATCATCCACAAACGTCAACCATTCCAGACTGCATTTTCATTTCACCTTTGGATCCCACAACTTTGCAGCTCCAGTACTGTCCTTCTTTTAGGCTGTTCTCCTCATCCTCATTCCATCCTTAACATATTTAATAGCAACGGAGACATAACAAACCATCTAAAGCACTTTTACACCGAACCGGTCACTCTTCCGTCTGAATATTCTTACACATACTTTACTCCCATAATATAAACCTTTAATCACTCCAACTATATCCACATACAGTGGATACATACAAAAACAAACAAACATATCTACAATTATTACGTTATATAGTTACATACATTATAATCTAATATATATATATATATACATATATATTATTATAACATATATATATAATATATATCTGCGTGTGTGTGCGCGCGCTCGCATCAGCAATATGTCATATTCCTTGTAAGGGAAATATATATAAACGCTCTATTCTTTACAACGACCAGGACTACTGAAAAACAAATATACCTTTTTTCAATTATACAATGTTCTCTAACACGCTCACAAGCAAAGAAGAAACTTGTGAGCCAAAGTATAAAAGAAAAGGTATACCCTATTAGTAGGAGAGAGAGAGAGAGAGAGAGAGAGAGTAGAGAGAGAGAGAAGAGAGAGAGAGAGGCATAAATAAATCTTCAATTACATTTGTTGAATTCAGAGAGTGGCCTATCCTTTTCGTCATAATTTAGTTGACATTCACAGGTCCCCCTGCAGTCGCCATCCATTCTAACCCTACCATAACATTCATCTTTGTGGCAAGTAACCTCACTTTGCACTCTCAGAGTACTCTTGCCGCCCAATTAGGAGTATAAATTCATATTACGTAATGTACACGTTGAAATGTAACACTTCTCTTCACCCTGCCCTTCCAGAATATCATACATATTATACACACACACACACACACACACACACACACACATATATATATATATATATATATATAGATATATATATATATATATATGTATATATATATATATATATGTGTGTGTGTGTGTGTGTGTGTGTGCATGCACCCCTAGGAAAAGCGACGAATGGAAGAGAAAAGCAACATATGAGGGAGCCTCTCCACAAGATCCTCATCAGCAGAAGGTCCCTCAAGAATGGAAATCAATTTAAGACCAATGGAAGGCAATCCTCTGTAGGATGGACCATTATTGGTTTTCTCATTTTCGCTGAGAAAAGAAAAAGTCATCTTGACTTGTCCAAGCAAGTTTCTTCAGGATTGCTACATTTACCTAACACAGCGAAGGGTGGAATGTTAAACGAATTCATGAAAAAGTTGTATGAAAGAACACTATCGAGAGTACTTTTAGAAGTCAACTAAATTTTGTATATAGAACTGGCAACGAGCTCATTCAGCGCTGGAAGGGAAATTGGGAGTAAAGAAGGTTTGAGAGGAGAGATGTAGTAGCAGAAAAGTCTTGCAGTTGCACTATGAAACAAATGTTAAGGGAGGCAAAAGCAAAGAAAAAGGTTGCAGCTAGGGGCCGAGGGGACGCTGCAAGGAACCTTAAGAAATGCCCACATTGCACTGTGTAAGGTGCACTGATGGCGCTACCCCTATACGGGGGTACATAGAGTTAAGAAATGCTTTACAATAGTCTGATCAACAATGATCTAAGAGTCACATTCCATAATACAGTCTCCCTCTCTCTATTTCTACACGATAAGATGAGTAGTCAAGAAAAATGAAAAGGCGATATGGGATATTACAATTATGGCTTCGGACAAAAGAGGCGTGAAGTACATAAAGTAATTTAAAAATGCTGCATAAAGAGATAACATGTTTCCGATCAAATGTGATATCTTCATTAGACATTCATGTGGAGAAAGATGCAATAGGGTGCTAGTGGAGTTAACTCACTTAACTTGAAAAAGATGTTACAGGAGAGGAATATTTAATGCAAGTGCACTAAAAACCTATTCTCAATGTTCTTGGCTCCAGCTAGCATACTCCTCATTCCTTAAGAATCTTGGACAGAGTAAGTATGTTTTAGGATTACGTAAAGATTTCCTTCACAAGTAGGCAGCAACGAGCTGCTGTTGAAGAGATCTTTAGCGAACCAAAATCTATTGTGTCTGGAGTTCCAAAATATAGTGTTCTTGGTCCACGACTATTTTTAGTGTATACGAGAGATAAGGTTGTTGGCCTGCCGAACAAGACTGTTCAGTATGACGATGATGCAACACTTGTGGGTGTTGTCAAGTCTCCAATTATGAGAAATGAAGCTGCCCTCAGACTCAATCGGGGCATGGACCTCATCAGTGAATGGTGAAGTCGGTGGGGTATGAGGTTGAACTCCAATAGAACGAAAACACTATTGATGTGCAGTTATCGTGAAGAATTCCCACCTCATCCTCCCGTTCAGGTGGATAAGACTTTGCAGAATGAGTCTGAAGCTTCATCTAGTCTAGGAGCAACTTGTGATAAACAATGTAATCCGTTTTTTGGTCATTTGTTGCTTCCTTTACTAGAATACCGTTCTCCTGAGTGGATATCTGCTTCTGCCAGAGGTTTATCTCTTTTAGATAGAGGTTCGTGGTGGTAGGTTTCTCTTTCCTAATATTACCGGTTATGACTTGGACTATCTTGTTTGTCATTTTTTCATAAGTTGTATTTTACCCGAGCTCTTTCAAATTCATAACTGATCTCTGATCAGTTTTCCTGCCGGGAGCAACCAGATTCGCTGAAAAGCAGCACCAATATGTAGTAAATGTGCCTCGCTGTCAAACCTCTCAGTTCCAGAGGTCCTTTAGTCCTTACACCGCTGGACTATGGAACAAGCCTCCCTGAGGAGGTCGTGCAATTGCAACTTCAGGAATTCAAGCAAAAGATGCAATGCATTACAACCCTAATTAAATTCTTCTTGTATTCTAATAATTTACTTCCATTCTATTTATATATTTATTAACTTGTTTATTTATGTTTTTTTCTAATGACTGATCTCTTTCTGTAATTTCCATTGCCTTCTGTTACTTCTTTCGAATGAACACATAATTGTCTGGAACATAGTTCATCTTCTAAACAATATTAATAATAATTTTGCCAACGGCATCTTCTTGTTTAAAACCACAATGACAATTATGGCCATCAAAAAATACATGAATGGAATAAACGAAGACTATGGATTAAACAACCAGATACATTAATTATATGACCAAAGTAGCAGCAGCTACTGTAATACAAAATAACACTGGTAATAATTAGCCTAGATTTCGTCTTGCAGATTATCATTCGTCGGACAAATTCACCCATCTGTATTATAACAAAAACAGGTATGAATACCTGAAAAAGGTATATATGAAATAAACTTCATATATACGCACAAAGATCAAAGTAGTTAATGTAATATTTTTTCATAGACTTGATATCTTCGTTTTCTTTTGTGTAAGAAAAAGGAGCAGAATAGTATAAAAGTTGTTCTTAAACCATTAATGTACAATGAATCAAGTAACAATTACCGAAAAAATAACAATGAATATGCCTAATTCAGTAAAGGACCAAAGCAATTGAATAGAAAATGAGATTCATTATTTATTTATAAAAGAATCGTCTTAATCAATAAGTAGTGCGAATCTTTAAATAACTATAGTCGATTCATTTAAGGTAGATTCTAGTGCCTACGAGACGTTTGTTTGGCGGCCTCGGATTGGCTGGTACCGGGAAGTAGGCTGCTCGCTCAGTGTCATATTTTCGTTTGTAGTTTAGAAAACAGCAATATGTTTAATTTCTTCATTTATCTCACTGAACAAGATAGTAAAGTTTTGTTCTTACCAAAGGATTCGGCATTAATTGTACAACTAAATAACCTTTTCCTGAAACCAATAAGACGAAACACAAGGAATTACAATCGAGTAAAAGTGAAGAGAGAGACATTTCATTCTTTATACCTGTTTTTATTTAGCATTGGATTTTGCATAATTCATGCGATCAAGATAAAATAAAACTTGTCTTCATACAATAAAGTCACCCTGAATACGCGGTTGCTTTCAGATTTTAGATGTGTGTAGTATTAGAAGAGAAAATGAAGAATATGTCTTATCATGTTGCATCCGTAATTGACTCAGTGTGAAAGGAAGTCAATCTTTCTGAATTCTTTGCTGCCTATTACTTCACTGAGATTATTATTTCATATCACTCACATAAATCTCTGATATCTCTTTCGTTTGAAAATATATTCATAAAATAAAATTAGAAACAACATTCAGAAACAATCTGTTTAAAGATTAGGCCGAGTTGAAGAGTGCGAAGCCTGTCTACAGAGTTCAACTTCTTTGCTGGACTGAATTCCCCGCGGCCCGCCTAGATCTGAGCTAACGATACCAGACATATCCATCTGATTATTATTATATTTTTCCTTATCAGATATATCCAGGCATACTATATGATAAATGGATTGAAAATGCTCGACAGTCATAATTGGAATTTTGTGTATTTATTTACAGAAAATGTAATGATATAACATGGTAAATATTGTCGAAACTGTAACCTTATATCGATAATTGGTAGCTCAAATCTCTCGCCGAGACGACAAACGCAATGATGTCTTGCAGATCACATTCTTTCGGCAGTACTGTCAAACTTGAATCATTTACAGATGCAACATAATGAGACATATTCTTCCTTTTCTCTTTATATATCACACGCACACAAAATCAGGAAGCACCAGCGTATTCAGGGTGATTTTGTTGTATGAACATACAAGTTCGATTTTATCTTGATCGCATTAATGATGCAAAATCCGATGATAAGTAGAAACAGGTATAAAGAATTAATTGCTTCTCTCTTCACTTTTACTCGTTGTAATTCCTGTGTTTTATCTTACTGATTTCAGGAAAAGATGACTTAGCTGTACAATTAATACCGAATCCTATGGTAAGACCAAAACTTTCCTATCTTGTGCAAAGCGTGAGATAATTGAAGATATATAAACATATTGCTAGTTTACCAAGCCACAGCCGAAAATAATGAGACACTGAGCGGCCTACCTCCCGGAATCAGCCAATCAGAGACCGCCAAACAAACGTCTTGTAGGCACAAGAATCTACCTTGAGTGAATCGACTATAGTAAACAGCTGAATTCGTAAATTCCTGAATAAATTATGTACATTTTCAATCAACAACATCCTGCATGAGTGTAAAGTGCTATTCCACAAGAAATAAATGATTTCAATCAAACCCTAATTTCTTAATCAATTAACCATGACTGATCCTACTATTAAAGAATGCCACACTGACATATTCGACCATGTATAGAGCAACACAACTTGCTCTTGACCAGCTTTTCTTCCGATTTTCTGTCTTATTCCTTTAATATTTTCATTGCTCTCTTCTCTCTAGGTCCACGCCCGACCAGATCTTTTTCCAGGGACTGAGAAATCCATTAATCAGGATCCTTCCCTTGATTGCCGGCGGGGTTGTTTTATCTCGTGGACTGACAGGTTCACATCTACCATGTCTGCTATCACTGATGTGTAGGGAATAGCCAATTACGGGGGACATCCATATATGAGCTCTCTCTCTCTCCCTCTCTCTCTCTCTCTCCAGGTAATGTTATTTTGCAATGTGGAGCAGTTTCCAAACAAAATTCGTATTTCCTTAAAAGCAATATTTCCTTCCATATTCCCTTTGTCTACAATAGGACCAATTCTTTCCAGGAACCAGCGCTTATCAACATTGCATTACATTTGAAGGATTAGGAAGGGATAAGGGAAAAGATATTAAGCAACCCGACCATCATATCAACCAATTTCTTTCTGGCATCAGCCAGCAGATGCACTCTAACCACCCCCCCCCCCCCCATCCCCCGTAACAAAACTCCCAAGCCAGCATCCAGGGGGATAGCTCCAGTGTCACGAAGGCTGGTATTCGAGATCGTGGTAACCTGTCACCTGACTCGTTTCCCAATCATTGCTTACGATTAGCCTCGTTGACTCTTCCCTTCGATCTCTCATTTCTTTCGTCTCAGTGGGCGTGAGAACCATAAAGGCTCCCGTTACAGCTTCATGTTTAGGGCACCATTAACCATATGCAATATATATATATATGTATGTATGTATGTGTGTGTGTGTGTGTGCATTGTTGTTGTAAAAAAACCCAGCAAACAAATATACAAAGTCTAGGCAAAGTATAGATTATCATAAAAAAATAACTGGAAACGCTGAGTTCTACCCCTTCGATGTCTGTGTAATTATAATATTTGAAACTTTCATCCAACAACACTAATAAAAACGCCACTACTAAAATAACAAAGCGGTGAAAAATATCAGTAATGTGAAAGCTAGTTGTAACTCCTGTTAACAAGCCACAATACTACGCAAGAAAATAATGTGATACGATTAGCAACTGTCAACTCTGATGATAAAAGTTTCGTCCCAAACATTAAGAGAGAGATCAAAGTAAAAGAAATAATACATATAATTTGTAAGGAGCCTCGTAATGTCGTAAACTAAAACATGCAATCTCAGCGTTTAACATGTCTTCCATGTATACGAACATACCACGCTTAAAATACAGTATAATTATCGCTACTCTAAATTGCTGGCACAACTGGAGATAACTATGAAAATCTTCACTAACAACTATACAAATAAATAAAAAAGTTAGCTGCTTTACATTACCTTAAACTTTGGACAAATTAAATAATTTCACATCATAACACTGTAAACCAACATCGACGTCACTCCTATACACGACAGCATATATATATATATATATATATATATATATATATATATATATATATATATATATATATATATATATACATACATTTTATATATATATATATACATATATATATATATACACACACACGCGCGCACACGCGCACACACACACACACACACACACACACACACACACACACACATATATATATAATATATATATATATATATATATATATATATATATATATATATATATATATGAGTAGCATGTATACCTAAAGGTTCACTTCTCTCACCACAATGTTTTCAGAAGAAAATTTCATTACTACTTTGCGTCTTGTTGTCACTGGTTTCCTAGCACGACTTTAAGACTTCTCAAATTAAAGAGACTTTACGCACTCGGTCGAACAATCAAATGAACGCCCTTTACTTCCTATACATGCACGCACACACACACACACACACACACACACACAGGTCGTAACAATTCAAGAGTCTGCAGAGCAAGAATGGGAAGCACTCGAGTATTTACAAAGTCCAGCACCCCACTTATTCCATCCTTTCGACAATGAGATAACAGCTACGCCCTTCAGATTCTATGCCTTATCTCTTGCTGTCATTTTCCTTTCAAAGGCTGTTGAAGAGTTGATAAAAAAAATTTGTTTTGAGAGCTTTGCCTTCCATTTACGTGCGTACATGAAACTACCGTTTCTTACAATGAGCCATAATAGAAGTTTACTTAGAGAAAAACATAATTGCATTCGCTGTCATGTTGTATTTTATTCGATGCACCTTAATAATCTGTGTGTAAAGCTCTACATGTATTAAAAGGCCTTAAGAACAGGAATTAACATATTCCTACACAACATCACTTATCTCACAACCTTAGTTCTAACTGACAACAGAGGCCATTCCATATCAGTTTTGTCATTATGTCTATCAAGTACCAACGAGGATCTCTCTCTTAAAAAAGAAAGAAAGAAAAAAAAAAGCGCCTACACACTTCCACAAACCCTCCATCCCGATCACTCCACCTGGAGTTGCGAAGTGTCATCATTCTCTCTTCATGAACAAGCCACCTAACCATCAATAAAATTCAACCTTGTTTTTTCTACACAAGCCTTTGTAACTCTCGAAGTTGAATCCCTGCTTCTAACATCTTGTTTGAACAAGTCCCACTTCATTTTTTTCACATATCTTCACTTCCATAAAGAATCATTGGCTCCAGAACTGATTGGCCGTTTTTTATCAACAAGATCATTCACATTCAACATGTTTAACCGAAGTTAACTTGTAAAGCAAGTTTCCACAGACTACAATGACCACCCGAGCGTGAAAAGAGCGAAGAAGTTAGGAAACAGAGTAATGAACGTATAAACATACACACACAACATATCACAAAACTAAGCCAGCGGTCCATGATGGTTACAATTTAAGGGCAATAATATTAACAGACAACCAGTCTACAGTTATGGAAGTCCTCGTTGAAATTGAGCTTACGGATGATGATAAAGAGGGAGGGAGTCCCCGTGATGGCCCACATCATCATTATTATAGTTGGGAAAAAGAAAACCTCCGTTTCGATGAACCTTGCGTAAATGATCAAAATATAGAAAGGCTACTGACACACAGGATAGAAGGCACTATTCCATTAACGGTAGAAGGACGACTGAATCATATAATGTTAATAGCAGCATCTCTATAACATCGTTAACCTTATTAACAGTCGAATGGTCAATTCGACTTTCTACCACTGTATCTAAATGAAAGGCCCTATGGTCAAGTCGACTATTTACCTCTATATCGAAACCAAGAGCTCTATTCGACTAGCATCATTATGTAATTCATACGCTTTGGAGGCAAAGACCTCTTTAAAAAAAATCGTGACCTATAAACTTATCTGGAGCCAAGTAAAGAACCGTTGGCGATAACACATAAATAATAGAGAGGAATATATTACAACTTTCCACGTCGAAAACATGTCAAAAGACGGAGGCTCCTGTCCCTTCCCACATGAAGGAATTTAACTGACAGGTGAGGTTGTGAGGTTTCGATTAAATTCCGTCAAGACAAAATTTATCAAAAACAGTCTGATAAGGTTGACGGCTCTTGCTGCATAAGAAACATAGAGAAGTAATGATCACAGACCTGTTTATCAGCAACAAATAAAATGACCTCAAAATATAGAAAAAATAAAGGAACGGGTATCTCATAAGATAAAATAAGAGGAAACAGACACCAGGAATTCGGGGAGGGTAAAAGTCTAACATTTAGACATGTGCTAGATTCAGAGGTGCGCAAAGAACTAAGGAAAGGTGATCAACACATGGGGACAAGAAACTAAAACTTGTCACATGAAATGTAAATAATTTAAAAAAATAATAGCGAAGGTAAAGCAATGGTCAAATCAATGACTTTACTTTTTTCCAGTCGCCTTTTCCTTACCTTTCCTTGTCTCACTTTTATGGTATATAATATATATATATATATATATATATATATATATATATATATATATATATATATGTGTGTGTGTGTGTGTATGTATAATTATAGTATATAGTATCAATATATAAGAAATATGATATTATAAATATATAAAGTATAATATATATATATATATATATATATATATATTCGTGTACAGACACACACTTTTAGACATCCTACTATGACACAAGATACTTCTAACATCCCCAAACGTAAACTATTTCACCTTATAAGCAACAGGCAAATCACCCTGAAACTTACAAAACTTTTAAACTGCCCCCCCCCCCCCCTGGAAAAAAACATAAACACGGAAAATATCGCCACAAAACTTCGACATCATCATCTTCGCAAAACTGAAATATTCAGGAGCGCGAGAAACATAAATGACTAACGTTTCCATAGGAGGCCTCTTCGGAACTCTCCTGAATTACGTTTCCTCTCCTCTTCCTCCGTCATCTCAGAATGACAAGTAATCGATTTTCGGAAGGGAAGGGAAGGGGGCACCAGGGGAGTGAGTACAGTCATATGGATGAATGAATATGAGAGAGAGAGAGAGAGAGAGAGAGAGAGAGAGAGAGGGAAGAGAGAGAGAGAGAGAGAGAGAGAGAGAGAGAGAGAGAGAGAGAGAATTTTAACTTTCATATGTAGGAAGTAACACTCAGATACCACATTCAGGCGAACCTTTAATTAGGCACCTGTTTTGAAGGTAGATCAAGCCATCACGTTCGGGTGACACACTACGTACACTTTCTTGTTTGATAGGTTTCTAACGAAGCAGATGTCTGGGGGTCCGTTCTTTTCCCGTGATCCAATTATTATGCTAGTGCATTTCACCCCATCAA
This sequence comes from Macrobrachium nipponense, assembly GCF_015104395.2. Taxonomy (NCBI): domain Eukaryota; kingdom Metazoa; phylum Arthropoda; class Malacostraca; order Decapoda; family Palaemonidae; genus Macrobrachium; species Macrobrachium nipponense. The sequence goes on from NC_087201.1 coordinate 85,546,980, forward strand.
AGAAGTCATCTAGGCATTTTACACGAGTTAAATTTTCCTGTTTAATGATTCACTCACCCATATTTTCACTGAACCGAAATAATGAAACTTGCGTTTCTTCATTTTAGCAACGTCTATGAAAATAGTTTTCACACCTCGTCGTGGAACGAATCAGGACCACAGACACTTTCCACACGAGTCAGCAAAACCACCTGTTATGGCAAAACTGACGTGTCGTCGTGGAGGAGAAAGACTCCACCCACAGGAGCGAGAAAAGGAGTAAAGCAGCTGAAAGAAGAAGACACCGTATAGACGGAGGAAGTGCCATCGAATGCCTCAGAATGAGATGGCGGGAAACAACACTTTTTGGCGCCAACGCACTGAGGCAGATTCTATCACCTTCCGCGAGCATGTGAGCCTCGTCGTCGTTTTACCGAACGTGATGAGCGTGTGAACACATGCACACGCTAGCAGGCACATTCCGTGTGTGTGTGTGTGTGTGTGTGTGCCATAAAACCCCCTCCGATTGGCGGGTGAAGAAGGAGAGACAGAGAGAGAAAGAGCAGGTGTTAAGGGTGCAATTGGCCGGGTTCGCCCGCATGAGGTAGAGGCTGGCACTTAACTCCCGCTGGTTGAATGAGAGCGGAACTGTGCGCGCAGAAAGCTATCTCATGTTAGGCCCTTAGACAACACAAACAAACTCACATACCACACTATAAGAGAACATACTGCACGTAACGCAGAAAGCAAAATACAATTTACGTGGTAAATCATTCGAAATTCATAGTGATTTCAAATTTTTAATAAAACCTTACGCAAAATCAATAAGGCTAACTACGTTGATCAGATCTGATGATACAGTATGACAGCTGTCATAAGATAAATCAATGCTCAAGAACTAAGCAAAATACTCAAGCCCGGTTAATTATTAACTGTTCCAGCAGTACTCCTCTTTATGTTCCTGTTTCACGTGTAATAGGTATGTCTTTGTTTGTCGTAAATAAACACAATCCATCACCTACAATAAAGATACAATTAACGAAATCTGACATAATAACAAACATACAAAACAAACGAGATAAGAATTTATCTGAATTCATAACAAAAAAATATGAAAGCATTTATGCAATTTAAACGCCAAAAACGGGCCACCACGCCCAGAAAAGAGGTCACAGATAAACACGATAAACAAAATAAATAAAGAGAGCGAGACAAACAAAAGAATCCCATTCTAGAGAGCAAACAGAAACGCATTTTTATGGCCTTCTAGCAACAATGTATCAGCCTGGCCAGGCACGATAGATTTCACGACTGAGACAAAAAGCCTCGCAGAGATTCAGAAAGGCGAACCACAATAGCTCCCAAGATTAAAACATGAAAGAAAAACGACCAAAACAAAACGAGATGGTTTTCGAGATCCATGAATGGCAATAACTTGCGACCCTCTCACAGAGGGAGAGGGGGGGGGAGAGAGAGAAGATGGGAGGGGAAGGGAGAAGATGGGAGGAGGGGTGGTGTTGGTGATCACTTCTATAAAAAAAGGGGGGGGGGAGAGAAGCCATTCACTATTTGGCACCAAGAGAAACGCCACATATCAACTTCTCAAAATTGGAAAGGGAAAACAACCAATACCCTTAAAGAAGAAAGGAAAAAAAATTGAAATTGGTCTGGAGGATATTGGCCACTACAAATTTGTGGATTGTCCACTGCTGCGAGAGAATAATTAATCTCTCGTTTTCAATGGAAAAGAAACGAATGCCCAAAATAATGACAGTACTACTCTTGCAAGGCGGGAGGGAAATACTGCTGATACTCAAGACTTAAATTGTAGAAATTCCAGATTTTCTATATAAATCATTAACCTCAACCACACATGAATACGCATATTGAATTATATCCATTATATCATATATATATATTATATATATATATATATATATATATATATATATATATAATGTGTGTGTGTGTATACTGGTAAGTAATGCATTAATAAATACATACCTGCATACATTCATACAGGTAGAGAGAGAGAGAGAGAGAGAGAGAGAGAGAGAGAGAGAGAGAGAGAGAGAGAGAGAGAGAGAGATTACTTATAGCTAAAACAGTAAAGAATCTGTCAGCTGAGCCACTGAGGCTAACTGTTACACGGTGATAAAAAAAAACAAAATGAAAATAAAAAAGGGGGAAAATGACGCGTGGACATCTGGCCCTCTGCCGTTTTCATACTCTCCGTTAATTTACAGAACTAATGAATGTGCTCCCTGAAGCTTTCAAACATAATGTTTCTCTGAAATAAACTCTGGTTTTGTGTCCCAAATTGTGCAGGTATGAATTAATCGGAGCCTTTAACCATTTTGCTCCATGCCAGATCTCACTGACAATAATTCAATCTACGAGGAGTTTCACATTCCAAATATACTAAAAACTTTATTATACCTTGTACTTCACTGAAAGGCTTAAATGTCATTACAACACTTTCAATAAGAGACATAATTTCACAACTTATAATTAGATAGATTGGCACTTAACATTCGTAAATTTAGATGTAATACTTTCTTCTGTTTCGATCTTTATCAAAAAGAAAAAACCAAATAGCGCTACGAAACAACACACACTCATTTCAAAACATACAACGCGAAATACGAAACGACCAGTGAGTGACTCATGCGCTGACTGACTCGAAAATAAGATCCCACTATCAACATTTCCCTTCAAACAGCTGTGAATATGTATATAAACACCTGTGCACGAAGACATTCTAAATTCCTACAAACAGGTCTTACCTGCCTTCCCCTATGACGTAGGAGTTCAAGTGTACATCTAACGATATAAAATTGCTCCAAGCTTACTGGGAAGATGATTGCTACCCAAATATTCATGAAATACGTAATTCATCATAAATTCTCATAGCAATGATATTCATAAGGGAATTATCACTATGGCTTTTGGTAAGATATATTGGCCTAAGAAATTTAAGCAATGAACAACCTAAAAATTACAATTTCTGTTCATATGGACAATATTACAAATGCGAAGACAATAACGCTAGACGTCATTATTCTACCACCCAGTCTATTTCTAATCCATATGAATGGAATAAATCTAATTCATTTACATCACGTAGCTTAAAAAAACTAGAGTTCAGGTAATTTGCTAAAGATGACTCATAATAAATCAATTAAAGCAACTGACATATCCAATGATGTTTGGATAACTGGAATCTCTCTGCTGATACGTCAGCTCAACAAAGTTAAAAATTGCCACTCTATGTAATGTATTTGCACTTAAGATATTACCAAAATTCTTCAAATGACGTCATTAAATATAGGCTGATCACTTATAGAATGCATCAACGTGGATTTCTGCATAAACACGGGCACACCCACAAAACGGTCTCTCATGGTGGCTGTACCACGATATTTACGGTATCGTGATATTCATTACAATATTCACAGATATCTCTGCATGAACACTTTTCACATACCTCCTATAAAAGCGAGAGTAAAATGTAGTAAAATGATTTTTTCACTAATAATGTAATTCTATCAAGAAACAATCTATATATATCATATAATAAATATATATATATATACTATAGATATATATATATATATATATATATTTAATGTAGCACGAAAGTCCACGTGATTGAGAATATCATAAAATCCACGAAAGAAGGCGGATGATAAACGGGACTTGGAACAAGAGCTTTCGTAGTATATTCTACATTTTCAATGTACGTAGAATATACTATGAAATTACTTCTTCCAAGTCCCGTTTTTCACTCTCCTTCTTACGTGGATTTTATTTTATATATATATATATATATATATATATATATATATATATATATATATATATATATGCTTAAAAAATTAAAATCACAGTAGATGCACGTGACCTTCATTAAATAAGGCGAATAACCACAGGAAAAAGATAGTCAGAAATCCAAGAGCTTTCGTCTTTACTAAGGCATTGTCAAGGAACGAATGATATAGTATATATATATATATATATTATATATGTATTTGTGTGCTAACGTGTGCTAACTATGTCATACTGATAACGTAATACACCTACCAGAATCTTAACAACTGGAGACCTGAGAAATAAAGTCTAAGTAAAGCCTATGGGTACCAATTCTCTACATATACTAACCAAACAATAGAAGCCTTTTCAGTGGTGTGTAAATATACATATACACACACATATATATATATATATATATATTTATATATAATATATATATATATATATATATATATATAAACACTTACCCAACCTCATTCACCGCATCCTGCCAATAATTTCTAGTAATATCTTTGGAGATGTGTCTTTACTACAAATAAGTTTCATCTTTGACATAACCACCAAAAATTGTTTTTTTAAGGTATTTGAAGCAAAAATGGTCATTTACTGAGGAATAACACTGACAAAATTGTTTTTTTAAGGTATTTGAAGCAAAAATGGTCATTTACTGAGGAATGTAAATGTTTGCAAATCGAAAATCATATTTTCCATGTAAGTATATGCATGTACCCACAACCACACACACACTCAAAACACAATGGCGTATAATAAAACCAGGAAAACCAGTCGAGGAAAACTCCGCTGTTATTTAGTAATGTACTTGGAGAATGGAAAAAATAATAATAAAATTGTCACGTGTAAAGATATGTGTTGCCTTCTTCCGGCGGGGGAGGAATTGTGCATACATTTTCTTCTTGATCATTCAGATATATGATCGGTTACTTCATTCCACTGGCTGGCGGGGAAATGAAGCAATCCACATAAAAACACACTCAAATCTTGAATATCACAATACACTAACCAAAAAAAGCACACTGACTCTACATAATGACATTTCTCGGTACCTTAGTCATATCCTTCTGACACACTTATAGACGCCGCTCTGACCTATATATACCATATCCTTTCACTGGATGCAGAGAGCAGCAGCATTACGCCAAGTAGAGAAGAAATAGTCTTCATCAACGTGCACATATCATTAGCCTATTCCCGTTTCGAGGTGAGAACATGTGGCTCCTTGTTTATTAACATTCTCTCTCTCTCTTCTCTCTCTCTCTCTCTCTCTCTCTCGTTATAAAAAGATGTATTCTTTATTGTGATTCAAGGATAAACAAATTTCTCGTTACTTGAGGTGCGTGATTGAATAGTCAGGAGATGTGTGTCAGTCAGCCTGCATAGAGTGGAGAGAGCAACTTCATCTAAACAACGGTAAGCGAAATTGGAACCAAATCTTAACGTCATTATTGCCTTTCGATTTCAACAATTAATGTGATGTCCCATTGCCCAGCATCCGAGCTTATACAGGTCCATACATAAATATACAATGCATGATCTTACATATATTATGTATACAAACATGTATGTATGTATGAATGTATGTATGTATGTATGTATGTATATATATATAATATATATATAATATATATATATATATATATATATATATATATACATACATACTAGCTGACCAACCCAACGCTACCAGGTAAAACTCTGAATAACAACCGATAAACTGTCTCTCTCTCATCCCCTCTTTCTCCTCCCTAACACCTCCTCTACTCTCTCTCTCTCGCTTCCTCTCCCTCGCCTTCTCTCTCTCTTTCCTCCTCCATAACACCCCCTCTAATCTCTCATTCACTTCCTCTCCTTCTCACTCACTCTCTCTCTCCAATTCTCCCTCACTCTTTCCCTCTTTCTCCTCCTTAACACCCACTCTACTCTCTCTCATTTCCTCTCACACACTCTTTCCCCTTTTCCTCCCTAAACCGCCCCCTACTCTCTCTCTCTCTCTTCCTTTACCTCTCTCACTCTCTCCCTCTCCAACTCTCTCTTACTCTTTCCCTTTTTCTCCTCCCTAACGCCCCCTTCACTCTCTCTATCTCTCTCTCACTTCCTCTACCTCTCACTTCTTCTAATCTGGTGAAGATAGTTGCTTCAATTACATTGCCTACCATTTTTGACATTTTACATTTCACTCCTTCAAACTCTCCATTCCTACCTTGGCTGAACTTGGACTTAAAGGGCATCGGGAGTGTTACTATTCATCTCAGCACCTCGAAAACTATGGATTAGGCACTAACATCGGTCATTTTTTTACATGCTATTTTTTACCCCTTCTCACTGCCTCCCCACTTTCTTATCGGGTCTGAACTTGGACTTAGAGGGCATCGGGAGTGGCACCATTTACCTCAGCGACCTTGAAAACTATGGAATAGACACTAAAATCGGTAACTGTTGCTTTCAGTTATTTCTACAATACACTCCCTTCCCACCCCAACCCCCTTTGGTCCAGTGGTGTCTTAGCCCCTACCCGCAGTACTCTTTTCTAGATAATAAGTCATATGTATACCGAAATGAGGTGTGATAAATTCATAGAGTTTATTTAGATGATATGTCTACACAGGCAGAACCAGCTGGTTTCAGGGAAGCCTTTCCCACCGTCCTCACCCCCTGTGAAGCCATTTGGTGCTAGTGATGTCTGACCCCCACAGTGTTTTTTTCAGGATAGTAAGTCATATGTACCTATACCAAGTTTGGCTGAAATTACTCAATGCATTTCTGAGTTATTCTGGAACATACACATAAACACACATTACACACACACACACACACAACATATATATATATATATATATATATATATATATATATATATATATATTTGAATAAACCCCTTTATTTCATTTGGTTCCAAAACTTTTAGTTTTAATACTTATTTGAGAACAGCATCACCATATGCTAACGAGAAACGCAGTTTTCCAGCTGGTCAATCTCATGAGAAATAAACGCACTGACAGCCTTCTCGCAAAATGGCACAAATAACTTTGAAGACCTTTATTCCAATTAAAGGAAACTTTTAATAGTAACAGAGGTCAGCAATAAACGCAACCCGCGTGCAGGAAAATGACGGGGGAAAAGTTGTGCAAACTAAAAATAAGTTGCAAGTCAGATATAAATACCAAAGGAAGAGGCGGAGGTCGAGAATCTCCGCGTTCTCGAAGACGCGAGAACGGGAAGAACGAGTCATTTATTTTCTCTTGTAAAATTTTAGATTGATTTTCATCTTGGTATGGGCCGTGCGAGATATTAGGTGCCACGAAGGCATGTGTCATTTTTTTTTTTTACATTATTTTATTTTTTATTTTTTTGCGTTGGTCAACGTGATGCAGAAACAAGCTATTCTCCTGTATATTTTTTCTGTTTACACTTTCGCCCATTCTTTCTTCTGCTCTGAATTTCTGGCTCTCGAAATAGGAAATCATTTTCCTATTCGAGGCAAAATATCACGAGAATGATCTTTTCTACCAATCAAATCAGACAAATCCGAAATATTTCCCTTTAGACATTCAAATTATGGCATTTCTACCCACATCACGCCAGAGATTGTACGTTCGGTGCCATAAAGTCATCAAATCTTAGTCCAAAATCCCCCTGTTACTCATGATAAACAAACAAAATTGCAGACTTTATTGGCGCTAATCCTTTCTACAATAAGATATTATTAAATGATACCTGCCTTTCCTAGTTACAATACACTGCATATTATAGGCCACAAGAAAGAACATTCTAACATATAAGTTACCTGCAAACTTTTCTAAGGAAAACTGATAATCTCAACGTCTGTTTTCGTAGGAATTTGGGATCTGTTGAATATCAACTTAATTCTCGTGGTAAGATTATGGAGACTTGCTGAAGTGTACTTATATGATTCAGCTCGTATGAAATAAACGATACAAACGATAAACCAAATACCATGAAGAATCAAAAGTACTTTACTGAGAGGTGGACTTAGCATCACATACAGGGGCAGCAAGGCTTCCGTGACCTACCCACGAGATAAAAAAAATAGCTTCACAGCATCCAGGTACTCACATTGTACTGTGCGACGATCTTATCGAAGGCCCAGTACCACCGCTCCCTCGCCGTCATCTTCTTCGGCGGCGCTTCCTCTCCCGGGATCCCCCCATCTTCCTCGAAGCTGACGTGACGCTCCTCCGAGACGTGTGAGGCGTCAGCGTGGAATCTCTCGGGCCCTCAGCATCAGCAGCCACAGCCTCAGCGGGGCCCGAACCCGTTATCTGCGGCACAAGGTGGTAAATGGACAAGGTTGAAACACAGACCATTCAGCTAAGCTCGACGCTTTCAAGCTCAATCAGGGCTTTTTTTTCTCTCTCTCTCTTACTGCTGGTAGAAGGGGAATCAACAAGAGAGGCTCCCATAAAAATGTACATCAAGGGAAAAAATGAAAGGAAATTCCATAAACTGCAACGGTTACATAAAAGATATCATATTCCATCTTAAGACTAAACCTTGAACACCAGTGCATTCCAAATATGTCGCTTCCAAAAGCACCTTCACGTTACCATAATTTGAGTGACAGCCTCGCAAGTTCTTGAAGGAGGTTTGTGAAATGTGAGAAACGAACTACAACTTAAAAAAAAGAAGAAAAAAATCGACAATTACAGAACAAGATGCCATTTACGAAAAAAATGGAGAGACGACCTTAAACCGCACAAGTTATTTAAAGGTTCGTGTCTCGTGTCATGCTGAACTAAACGTGATAAAAATGCTCAGAGGATGCGACTCTGATTGGTGTCTGTTGCATAAGGGTGTCTTCATATCCCATTTCGAAGTAGAGCGAATATCACGGCGACTCAAAATAAAATATAGATCTGCTACAAATCCCGTGAGTTTTAACCTACAACCACTCAGAGAATTTTATTGCTCATGCACGTAGATAAATAAAGTGAAATTATACTTTTGTTATTTTACCAATTGGTATAGAGTGTTATTCATAGCCGACTAAAATTAGGGCTAGTTCAATAAGAGTTGCCATTCATAATTGCTGTCATTTTCTTGAAGTACTATATATAATAAATAAATTGGATCGAGTAATAAAGTAATTAATATTTAATGCAAATTTAATGTGTGTATTCATGTGTATATAATTAAATACTAATATATTTCCCATAGAAAAATGAAAATGGTATTCCCATAGGAAAATGAAAATGGTATATCTCAGAAAATGCCCAAGGACCTCTTCTTGGAGCGTTTTCCTAAGTGGAATACAATCGAATTACCATATCTTCGTGCCTAAGAAGTACCAGTATACTATACTAATGTATATAAATACGGAAAACATATAAAGTAAATATAAATAAGGAAATAACCTACTGTTGGTTTCCTGATCATTGTTGATGACGATGGCACTTCTATCTTCATACCTTTAGTTGAAACAAGTGAGGCAACTTACTTAGCAAAAGAATACGGTTAGAAGAGAGTCTCATGTGATACGTAACATTTAAGCAATGAGGCTTTCATTAATATCCTGCAACCTTTACAAGCTTAATCGTTAACAGAATTTTATGGCGAGTTACTCTTGAAATAAGAACGAAATGGGAGAAAATATACTCTAGAGAACTTCTCTCCCTTACAGGAGACGACCAACTAGCGCAACTGAACATCAAACGAAATCGAGTCACTTCCAACAAAGCTCGCCGTCAAACTCATATCCTGTCAGATATACATACTCTGCTAATCCTCTACAACACTTACGACTATCTTACGCTAATCTTAAGCTAATTGCGCTTGCACAGATGTTCTATGTATTCTGCTGGAATGCTAAAATGCAAGGACATAGGCCTAAAATATTCTCTAAGCCACTGGCCAACTAGTTTATATAAATTACATGATCTGAAACACTAGATGCTGAAAAAGAGGTCAACTCTCACCACAAACACCTAATTTTATATATTATATATATATCAAAAAATCAAAAAAACCACATAACGTGACTGGAAAATCTTCAAGTAATCAAAGTCCACAATTATGTAAAATGTGTATTAAAAATACATAAAAGACGGGAGCTTTCGTCTACTTGATCAGTAGACCTCATCAGCCGTACGGCTGATGAGGTCTACTGATCAAGTAGACGAAAGCTCCCGTCTTTTATGTATTTTAATACACATTTTACATAATTGTGGACTTTGATTACTTGAATATATATATATATATATATATATTATATAATATCTAATATATATATATACGTACACAAGTTTGAATTATTATACATACACATATAACTAAATAAATGGATGCAAATATAACAACCTGATGTACATACATTCAGCTGCACAAGTAAGTAAGTAAGTGTGTGTGTGTGTGAGCTGCCATAGGAAAGCATTTAGTAAACTGTATATGTATGTATGTATGTAAGTATGTATGTATGTATCTATATATAAATATTATATATATATGTATATATATATGTGTATATATATATATATATGATATATATATATATTTATATATATATATATATATATATATATATATGTATATATATATATATGGTATATATATATATATATATATATATATATATATATATAATATATATATATATATATATATATATAATATATATATATATATATAGTATCTTTGTCCACACATATATGCATAAATTATTCAAATGTATGTACATACAATTATAATTGCAAATGTTTAAATTGACACTATATATATATGCATATATACATGTGTGTGTACGTATAATGTATGTATGCATTTACTCTATGTCCGTACTTAAAACTAGGCATATGTATTAAATGCTAAAATGAAAATGACAGCAGTAAATTCTTTATTCTTTGGAAAATTAAGACAAGCATAAATACGAAGCACGCAGGCAAATTAGGCATAACACTGGCCCTGCAAATAATTTTTAAAAATATGCTAATTGATGTGAAAAACTTCAGTACTATCAGGAGGGTAGCTCAGGAAATAGTACTTCAAACTACTATGACTATCTCATTCCACGGTGCAAATGACTGACTACCTGTTCCTGTTGTTCTCCCTGTGATGTGTCCTCAGGAGCAGGCTGGTAATAAACAATAACAGTCAACATATTACCTGCTCCATGTGCTGTTATCTACGACAAAAGTCTATAAATCATACTAAGTACATGATCACAAACTTATGATGCAATACTTTTTTCTTCTGGGATAGCATTACCACACGTGGAAACTTTCGGTCATCAGGCATAAATTTCTATGAGCAAAAGCAGCATTTGTTTTCGTTTTCACCTGAATGTGAGCATTTCTGTTCTGTTGGGAGAACCAGGCAAGGTCCAGGGAGATTTCTGTCCTACACAAGGGATGGGAAGCTTGCTGTTGTCTTCAACATTATTTTCAGTAGTCTGTCCAAAACCGTGACATTTTTTCAATTCTTACTAGATTTTGCCAAATAAGAACTAATTTCAATAATGAAATGATTGAGAAATGAATGTAAATTTCTTATACTATAATTATGCAAATAAGACCTAACAAGATTAATAGAGATACTACTGCTACAACAAGGCCTCAAAATAAAACTCCACATTCTTTCAAATGAATATTTTTCTATGAATAACAAACTGTGAAAAAATATATTTATCTTGAAATGATACCAAATCATTATAATTCTGGACATATGGCAAACATAAACAAATCAATGTTAACATGTCGAGTATCATACTGATTGAACCTTGTCGAGAAGTAACTTAAGAAAATATGTTTAGTGACTCATAAGAATAAGCATTCTATTTAAACTATTATTTTTTCCTGTCATCAATAAAATGTATTTTGTAGCACTGCAACTTTTTATTAGCGATGCACATTACTACAAGTAATTGCTGCCAGAAATATGAATAATGAATAGCAGCAAAGACCTATATGATATTTCAAAGTCAAAGGCTGACGGGTGTAAAATTTTTTAGCGAGCATCTTAAGTTATAAATAATATTTCAGTTATTTACAACTCTTATTCTAACATGAATCCACAATTCAGCAAATATCACGATGGTCCGTTCCAACAAAACCCAAAAGAAGTAGAAGTCCGATTCTGCTTTCCATGAAGCATGAAGGACACATCAATTAGGAAGTAGGCCTACACAAATAAGTTTCACATTTCCTTCCTATACCAATTCCTACAACCAGAAATATAACAAGAGAATAAATCGGCATGTATATCACCGACTTACCTTCATGCTAAAGATATTGCCAAAAACAAGTGAAACACCAAAGGAAATTACATAGCTAAACAAAATAATAAATCTGTGCGTACCTGTAATCCTTGTAACATAACTTACCTTAATGATATAGTGGCTGCACTAAAACTTCCAACATGAGTGATCTTTAATTTGCCTATCAAATTAAATCTTACCTGTTCTTCCCTCTACCCACATATGACTGAATGAAACAAGATTCTATCATCAAACATTTTGTCTTATCCTTAAAATATATAGACTTAATTTCGTGAGACAACCCCGAGATGGAGAATAAAGCCCTACAGACGCCACGAGAATCCTACCAAGTTCACAAAATATTACAAGCATACAATTCATTTTCGTCCAAAGCCTGTCTATTAACCCTACTCAAATACTATTGATCTTGTCAAGCAATCACCATAAACCAATTTCCCATCCCAAGTACAACATGAGTATGATTATGCACATAACAAAAGCTTTGGTGGGATCTCCATACGATTTATCTTAAATAAGGAAGTGTCTAGGATTCTCTAATGCAATGTATCTCACTGACCTGGAGCTGTTTGGATTCAGCCAGTGTGCAAATTCAAACCTTCTAAAACACAGATGACCAAGGCTTAAATTGGCATAGAAGTCCTACTCTTCATAATACATTCTCAAAAGACTTAAATTCTTGCACTTATATTGACTCTGTAAGCCAAGTTTGTTCTTTCACGACTACAAAACCTGAATAGTGATAGCACAGTTACAATGTTAGAACGTTCCTTAGCGATCCCATAATTATTGGCTTTAGTTAAACTACAGTATTCTTTATCTTTATCACTTTCTATATCCTGTTTATTTATAAAATTCTGTATTCTTAGGTCTCTTTACTGTGCCTTCAAAAGACTTCTCCAATTTACTTTTAAATAAATGGAGTCACTTTTTGACTTTGTTTGTAAGATAAAGAAAGTAACTTTCTGAATTAGACCAAGACAATGCTTTTGACCAGCCATATACATTTTACTTGGCACCACAATAAATACTGGAAATATCAAGATCACGTACAGCAAGAGGCTTCGCATTATTCATTCAAGAGATACGAAACAACTACAACAGCGAGATGGTTTAAATTTCATTACTGCATCTCTAAGCGTGTGACGGCATTAGAATGACATCCGTCATACACGAAAATGCTAGAATACAAGGTTTCAGTCTATGGTAAACTTCATAAATTCTAAATTCATTCATAATTACAAATCAGAACTAAAGTAGGAAGTGGTTCAACACTTTACCAAGATTCTACAGCTCCTGTGCTTCAAACTTAAACAGCACTGTAGACATACAAAAGCAATGATATACGTATTCTAATTCTCTACTCTTCTACCTTCCATATTCCGGATTATTCTAATGAACAATAACCAGAGTACAGAGAACAGCTGATGTACCTCCCAATCACGGGCTTTACTCAGTGGTAACCTACAGGTTGATCATGAACTTCAAAATAAACAGCAGAAAAGCTGAATTCCTAGGTTTGCATAATCTATGTAATACAGACAACCTGTGATGGTGATGATTTCTACTGTACCTTCTAAAACTATTCTACTTGAAATGCTAACATAATATTAAAACAGACGTCAGCATCCTTGATGTATCCAGGACCCACGTACAATTAGTTACAACTACATGTACCTTACAAATAGGCAAGCTCCCTAATATATTGTTTGAAAGCTACTTAAAATTTACCAATGCAATCAAACAGCCTTGAAACATCAACAGTGTACCACAATGCATTATGTTAGAGACCTGCTTCTGTAGCACTAAAGTATACATTTGGTACATAAAACATTACTCTACCACAATTATCAGAGCTACTCAAATACATTCATGTAGGCAAAATGCACCTAAGCTTTTTGGATGAACCCAAGCCACTAAGATGTGTCTAGACTATATGATGCATCCACGCTAAAAAAAATTACAAGTGTGTTATTAATATATCAGTAACATGATGCACCCAAGTTACCCAGATGCACACAATATACACGGTCAATTCGATGTGCCTGTAACCAAGATATCAAGCTACACCTCAGCAACCAAGTTGTATTCAAGCTACCATGCTGTAGAACATAATTGAAAAAAAAAAGATACATTTGCCTTTTATAAACACTACCACTTTCCCTCATCTTGCAATCATCATTCGCAATATTGGTGTGCTACAGTAACTAATTGCCTGCAACTCCCATGGAAGAAGTTGCAGAAGAATGAACGTTAAGACTGAAAGAAATAGTATGAGAACAGGTTTTCACCTTTGGAGGCTCAAGCTGGTCAGCTGTTGGTGCGGCGGCTGCTCTCGAGGCATCGTTCAGCACCTGGGACGGCGGAGAGAGAGGACAGCAAAGTGATACAACAAGGCCAACATGTAAACAAGCCATACCCAATAATCACAATTTGAAAAGTACACAGATTTAATTCTACAACATTTTTATATAATTTATGGGGAATACATACATATATGGGCAATATATAAATATACATACATACATACATACACCAAAATATATATCTAAATGGCATATATTACATATACATCTTCATATGTAGGTATATACTTATATTTATTCAAGTGTGTTGATTTCAGATGAATTCAGTGAAAAAGAGAGTTCAAAGTTGAGTTAAAGCAGGTCAGAAATCAAGAAATGGGGTCAACGTACATAAAACAATGTTGGGGAATTTGGACTCACGGACACATCTGTGCCATTTAGCGCAGCACATACAAGAGCATCATGCGCCACACACCGCTATGCAGTAATAAAGCAGCTACTAAAAAACATGCATTGCGCCACAATTCATCAAGGAGAGCTGTGGCAGATGATAATAATAGCAATATTCCTAAATGATACATCTCTATTCCTTAAGTCTATGAAATATGTTGAGGCGAATGAAGAAAACTGGAAGGAAAAGATACAAGAATAAAAAAGGAATATGCTGCATTCAAAACGGAAATGAATGGCTTTTACAAAGTAATGCCTTGGATAACAAACTGCTATTCTTTATTTTCACAGGCTGGCACTACGGAGAATTATCACTGTTACTTGCTATTATACAGTATCAAAGTATCAGCCAGGATACGCATAAACACTTTTTCTAAAAAGAAGTATCATATAATGAATTCTACAGAAAATTGCTTGAACAGGGTGAACTACATTGCCACAGGATAGGCCAAATCAGATAAGATCCTTCACCAGGAGGCCATAGGATGCACTAGTCCTGGCTCCAACTGAGACTACTCTACGAAGGAATATCTTATCCAGTGTCCACTTTGTTCCAGTGGGGATATAGCCCACCCTATAAAGTGTCTCAAGTATGAGGGATAAAGCAAACTGACAATCTGGTATTTTTGTCAACAAAACTATAATCGAGTAGCCATTATCCTCTACCTACAAATCATAGAGGGTAAGTTAATAAGTCTCCTAAATTAATTTAAAAAAAAAATTCACCTTTTCCTCTACTACTTCCGGCTTTTCGGCGGTTGGCTGTTGAGGGATCTCCCCCTGTCCCTAAGAGTTACACAAAGAAAAGAAAATATTCGAATTTCAGGATAGAGGGAAGTGATACATACTTTGTGATCTATTATGTTGAAAATACAGTGTTTCATAAAAGTACACAATCATGTCAGCTCATTTTCTAATCCTTTATCAAATGTTTCATTTCATGCAGAGAAATACTTAGAAGTTGTCCTTCAATAGGATTAAATGGAGTAAGTCATGCTCTGAAAGAGAACGGCAAACACATATTCACGCCTCCCATAAAAACATTGCCACTCTAGTTTAATTTTCATGGCCAGGTTGAATATGCTTCTTGCCTACCTCTTGTTATTTTTTTTTTTATTCATGTCGTACAACATATCAGCCAGATCCTGAATCTAACAATGACGGTTCTGAATCAATCTCCAAAAGTCACAACTCTGTGCTCTGAAATCTAGATAATCAATGCTTTAGTTCTCAAGGTTCACTGTTAATTATATCAGCATCTAATCTTGTATCAAGAAACTCAGTCTTGGTTAAGCAGGCTTTCGAATTTTATGGAACTTTTAATACTATGCATGACACTGAAATTTTATTTAAGACCTGCTCTTCAAATGTCAAGCAAAATATACAATTTGCGGGATAAATCATGAATCTAGCAGCATTTTCAAATACTATACACAAACTTGGAGATATTTCAGACAAACTTACGGTGAAGCGGAGAAATTTCCACTGAAGCTTCTAACCTTGCTGTCATTGAAATGCTAATGTTAACAATGAACTAACCACAAATATCAAGAGATTAAAGACAAAACAAAAGTACAAGAGAGCAAGTTGAATGGACACTTCTATGAGGGAGAGTGAATGGGGCAACGCTCTAGTCACACGCTACACAAATACTCTGTTCTTAGAGATCAGCTGATATGTCAGTTTCCAAGGAAGTTTAGCAAACCTCGATAAACTTTTCTGTGTCTGAGACCTTTGGCAATATTTTCCATGGTCAAGTAAGAGGAAAAATACAAGTGTGTTGTCATTTGCAATGTGCATATTCTATACAGAGCTTGACATCGCGTGTGCTGAACTTCCCTAGAAAAGTAGTTCTAAAAGGCTTCACATTTGTGCCATATTCACCTCTGGCTTATCTTGGGTTTCTTTAGGCACCGAATCTGGGGGTTGGGTCCCGGAGGATATCTGTGGGAGCAGGTGACAGGATTCATTAAGGCTGTCACCTATCATGCTTATGCACTAATGATTTTGATGTTTCATCATTCACTTTGCAAAAAACATAAAAGAAAGAGTAAATACGTAAGAAAACAGATGAAACTCAAATTCTCATAAAAAAAATAGTAATCGTAGACTCCTTCTATTTCACTAGCTGTATTCAAGTACACAGCAAAAATTAAAAGCTTGAAAAAAATATTCTCCAAACACGTAATTGGATCCAAATAAAAAGCAGGATATAAGTAAAGGTCGGGGACAGAAGGATCTGGTGATCTTAAGGTCGTTAGATTCATTACTTTATAAAGAATCGTTTTGTAAAGCTTGTTTTAACTATTTCAACTTCTGCAGTTAGGGGGAAGTTTCCTCTCCTATTAGGATACAACCTCTCTAGCAATTAGTCAATCCAATGCACTAGATAATCTCATATAAGTACTAACAAAAAATAAATATTCATGCCAATGCTGCTATGAGTAGGCATTGTAAGAAACTGCTGCTTGTGTCTGGCCTTCTATGTAAATGATTTACAAGGCTTGCAACTTGTAATCATCAAAGAAGCAGTAAATAAATCTCTAAAAAAGATATATGTATACAGATACGACAATGTTCGTACACGTCGACATCAAAGAGCAAGAGAAAAGGGAGCAAGCAGCCAAACTAATATACAGTTTCAAGAACGGTTTCCACAGCTAGCGCCAACATTGAGCAAAGGGCTGCCAGTAATAAATTGATCAACATCATCATCATCATAAAGTCACAGTCTAGGGATATTACGGGGATCACCTCCACAGCTGTTACTCCTTCATCCGTGAAACGTTGCTCAGCCTCAACAGCCACTTCAGGGATGGTGGGAAGGGCGCTCTGGGTAGTAGGAGGAAGAGGAGGAGGAATAGTGCTTCCATCCACAGCGACTGCAATAAGTCCAGGAGATGGGACACCTGATGGCGCTGTGGTGGTTGGGGGTACAAGAGGGGTTGAGGAAGAAGTGGTTGTGGTTGTGTTGTGTGTGGGTGTGGGTGTGACTGTCGAACCTGTTGTCACCACAGTGACAGAGGTTGGCGGTTCTATTTTGGCCTCTTTATCCAGAGGTGCTGCTGCTTGGAGAGATGCATCCTCAGGCCTTTCAGAATCTTTCGCCTGTACCTGTTGCTGTTGCTGTTGCTGTGGTGTTTGTTGTAGTGTCTGTTGAAGAAGTTTTTCATGTTGCAGCTGATCCTGTGCCTATTACACATGGGAAGGAAAGTGATAGTTGAAGGGAGAGACATGATTCACAAAAATATAAAAAAATGAAAGAAAAGTGAAACAACTGTACTAACTTTAGATTTTGTGAATTAAAGGAGAGAAGGAAAAGACTAGAAACTACAACTTATACACAGTGTAGACAACATAAACAATCTTCATAAATGCAGATAAATGAAAACAAGCAAATATTACTGGTTGTCAATTTAAGAGGATTCCATGGCCCTGGTATTCACAGATGAAAAATGAAGGCTGTCATGAAATGGAAATCATGTACCTATACATGTTACTTGATAGTAGACAAATAAAATGGTCATTCAGGCAGCATAAGAGCTTTCACAATTCCCGTTATGGTGCAGCAGAGTCCTTTGTTTGCCTTCACCGCCACCGACTACAAACTCCAGCTCTGCTATTCATTCACACCTATTTACTACCTTCCTCATTCTTCAGTTTCTTAATAATCACTTCAGTTTCTCTGATAAATATGACCCTTCTTCACTCCATTCTTCAGTTTCTGAATCATCACTTCAATTTATTGATAAATGTGACCCTTATTTCACAAGTACATATTTTATCTGAAATTCATACATATATGTATTTATTTTCATTCATGTGCAAATTCATACTTTAAATATTTATTTTCTACTATGACAAAATATAGAACTTTTAACTTTTTAGTAGCAACCAACAATCTTAGAATTAGGTTTCAACAAAATCGATAATACTCCAAATATTTACAAAAAAATCGAATGAATCTTAATATGTGACCCATGGGGTATTAAGTAATCGTATTTTCTTCAAGTTTCAAATTTACCAACATCAGAAAAATCTAGCCAATGTGTGTGTGTATATAAATCATATATATATATATATATATATATATATATATATATATATATATAATTTATATAATATATATATATATATATATATAATATATATTAGATACATATATATACATATTATAATGTATATTCTATATATACATATATATGATTTTCTATCAGATCACTGTGATTCATATACATGCATTACGCTACAAATGTCCATTAATACCCAATTCGCTCTACCTCGCAATGAAAATATTTTCATATATGTTAAGCGAAGGGGAATTTTTTCAGTTTGTAATAAGTTTGTCCTCTTGTGGATTCCGAACCGAGCGCCATGGATGGAGAAATCAGGACTTCAGTGATGTATAAAGTTGACCGAATCGGTAAAGAAAACGCGACTGAAGTCCTGATTACTCCTCTGTGTGCTGGTTCCAATCCACGAGATGACGAAATTATTATCAACTATATTGTATATTAAAAGTAAATTTGTAACTTAATGCATACATGTGTGTGTATATATATATATATATATATATATATATATATATATATATATATATATATATATATATATATATATATATATATATATATATTATATATATATATATATATATATAAATACATGTGTGTGTATAATTACAATTTATGGTCACATTTATCAAATATTTATGTACATATCTTTAATTTACAATATCGACAAGGACCCTTCAATTTCTCAACTACAAGAGCCTTTTTTAAATGTTTATCGCTCTAAGCACATATGCTAAAATCCAGATGTTCAGGAGGTAGATGTGAATATTAAAAGCACAAACACGCATATAAACATACAAACATGTATCATACATACATAAACAAACAAAAATTTAAAAATAAGTTGCTACCACATTCATAACTTAATTAAATTACCCAATCATGTATACATATATGCTTAAAAAATCACTGTATATGCACGTGACTTCATTAAATAAACGAATACCACAGGAAAATGATAGGCAGAAATCCAAGCTCTTTCAACTTTACTAAGACATTGTCAAGGAACGAATGAAATAGTTGGAAAGAAAGTTCAGGTAAACAAAAAAGATCAAGAATACCAGATGGTTAATTGTCAAAAGGGTAAAAATCAAAGAGATAATCCAGGATTATCGGATATCACATGGTCACCAACTTAAACATAGATTTAACCCTAACAGAAACTGCACCATATCCATATATTAGTCCAAAACATGTAAAAACTGAATATATTAATTTTGTTGCTTATATTTATCTACAACTTTTTTCATTATGAAGGCACCGAGTTTAAATAAACCAAGACTTAAATTTAGACCATTTCCATTGTTTGACTTGATGAAAGAAGATTCAATGATATTTTTTTTAACTGGGTCATTACATAGGATTAAGGCTCTTGCTTGACTCCAGTTAATAGGAGGATCTAAATCTCTCAAATATACGAATCATGTATTCGATAATTGTCCAGTTCTCAC
>NC_087201.1:85572293-85594793 GCF_015104395.2 Macrobrachium nipponense
AGTTAGCTATCAGCTAATTCATTGAGCTTCTCTGAGCCAATGAAAAAGAAATGAACAAGAGCAGGTTTGCTTTCACAAAAATGAGCAGGGCTTGTGCTACGTTTTGTTAGTGTGTTGCAATTACTATCTGGTAAGCAGTTTCTAGCCTAAAATAATGTCCCAGTAAAATGGCTTTTAAGTAGTAGTGACAAGGTGCATTCATAAATCCTGACTGACAAAAGATTGAAAGCAATCTGATACTTTCAAATAACATGAAAGAAATTACAGAAAGTACTCTCTCCATTAAAGTTGAATATTTGAATAACTGTTTCAGACTGGTAAGCAATAACTATAATATTTTGGGTGAAATGTAATAATATTACATTTTATAAAAATATCAGACTATAATAATACTACCATCAATAATGGACATTGCTTTCGATCAATAAATATTAAGCATCTAAGATCAGCCAGCCCAAATATATTGATTTGCAATAAACTAGTTTCAACTAATTCTACCCTATTTTCTCATTCATTTTGCACTTATTCCATCTATAGTTTCCTTATCTCAAATGCAGTTGGGCTTACCTTCAAAACTACTTCCTACACAAAATATATGCAATTTAGCATTACTAGACATTAATATTCAATTTTGAACCACAAGCTATCAGTCAATATATAAGTCTTGTGTTAAACGCCTTTGGACTAATTAATACTATGAATAGTAGTATATTTAATAAACAAATGAATAAACAATTTTCCTACACTCCTGCTATATGAAAAAAATTCACCATCCTTTTCATTGTGCCTGCAGGTACACTCTAAATACCTTTAATTTAACCCACATTATAAAAGAAACCTAGGCAAGATTAAACTTTTAGGTACATCTTTAATATCTTGGCTTTGGTGTAGACATATGTCTTATTGGTCTACTAAATTGGAAACAATTTAAGAACGAAAATCTGAAATTTAGTACTAAATGTAAAAAACAAGAAACAAGATATCTTTCTATGTGAATTAAGGTTAATGAATGAAAAGCTCCCCCAGACCATGAAATTTGACGAAATCAATGGAACACGTATAACTATTTCATTTTCCAGTTTTAAACTCAAATATCCCTGTCATTTGTATAATCTTATGATCAGATGAACCTTTCACTCGCAATTTGCTTTCTGAAGCACTCAATACTACTCAAAACTGCAAATTTTCTCATTCTCATATAGAATTACACAACTTGAGTATTTTTAAAAGTTTTCTTATAATTATTCTAGTTTCATATTTTATGACATGAAGATGACGATAAAGATTAAATATACTCTGATCATTTCATTACATCATTACTTCTACAATCTTTTCCCAAACTGAAGTATTATGATTTTAGTACTGCTCTCTATACGAAATTGGTGTATTTTATAAGACTTGCTATCAGAAACTGCTGGATCTACATATTACACATACATATATGTAAATAATTTACATTAATCAATACTTAATGACATTAAAAATAAAATAATCTTTTGCAAAATAGCATAAAATATTCAGGCAATACTTAGGCAACCCATCATATATACTGGCTAGCTTTGACATCATAAAAAAGGATTAAAAATTTTCAAACGAATTTTCCAACGAAGAAAAACCCCAAAGCATTAATACTACATCTTGCTACATCTACTACTATCCTAATGCCCAACCTCCAAAGCCATTATAGTACTCCTATGTAAAAGCTATGATATTGTGTGCCATCTACTGCTAGCCCTGCTCATTAGCTCCTAATGTATCTGGCGGTTATACAAGTACTGTAAAAAGCATATTTCCCCTTACCCTCTCAGGCAAAAGGACATTGTGATTAAAGAAAACCAATACTATTTAGTATAGTTGCATAATTAACTTTGAACCTAAAAATATGTTTTTGAAGACTAGGAATAATGTTAGTTTCATTATCTTCAATGGACACACAATGTCCTCTCTCCTGAAGAGATAAGTAGAGACCGATAGTCAAATATATGCTTGACGCTTTGTCATATGTAAGTCGCAAAATCAATGCAGGTTGATTTGTAAAACGCTGGGAACTCATGCAGATCAAACTGTAAAATCGAAAATTGAAATGGAGTGATAAGTATCGAACTACGCCAAGACTTCACCTTCTCCTCAGGTGGGTGATCTGTCCTCTCGGCCCGTTGCTCCTGGGCAGGAGGAGGAGCAGGTTGTCTGGACGGCTCATTTACCTTGGCTTGAGGCTTTGGCATCGAGGGCCTCGTTAAATCAGGTATCTAAGAAAAGATTTCAATCTTAAAAGAAGCTTGCGTTCTACCGGATACTTCCTCTTCAAATTATGCCCATGTTTAGAAAAAGAAAATTTGATCTGTTCATATACAGTATTCCAAAATATATGGAATGGAAAAAGAGGATTTATTCAAGTCAACAAAATCAGCACATCACGAACAATAAGTCCATCACGTAATTCATTTGGTGTACTTAGCAGGCTTTCCAGCCTTAGATATGAAATATTCAAGACAGAAAAGCTACCTTAAGAACACACCACTCATGAATTTAGGACTTAACTGCCATGAAAATGAAAAATCACCTTTATAGGCAGGGAAGTAGGTAGGGATGTGGGTAGCTGTGGTAGTTTTAGGATTCCTTTCATCTGACGCATTTTCTCTTCGAAGGAACTCTGTCTACCTACTGATTCGTTGGGACGGGCTTCAGTAGGTGCAGCCTGTCCAGTCTGACCACATGTCAAAAGTAGGTGATAGGTTTTTAACAAAAAAATGATTACTAAACTTCATCTTAGATCCAGCCTAATAAATTTTCCTAATTCAAGAACAACTTCAAAGGTTAATCATATACAACCAATTCAAACAAGATTTGATGACGAGCTCCTTAGCACTGAATAATTAATAAAATAACTGAATAATTATTGTTAAATGTAGTTGTGTCTAACATAATTACAATCTCTAACAAAAATATGATTGCCCCATTACATTTTCTTCAAGGAAATTCTACAATTATCAAGAACTCCACTGCAAAGTGTTATAAAAAAAAACTGCTTCAAGGGAACATAAAATGTACTGTCATTCGTATATTGTTGTGGCTAAAAAGTTATATGTACTACTTAAAATTTTTCAAATACAAATTATTTTAGGTTTGTTACAAGAGCAAAAAAACACAAACCAATTCTCTCCTAACCTTACAATTTCATGTACAGTTCCCTAATACCTGTGATACATTTGTGAAACTCATTGGAAGAAGGAGGTTTGACTACGAAATGCTTAGCGTTCACATACAATTCTCAGCAACACCACTAATTAAGAGTAAATTCAAGCACAGTTGCACACATACATACATACAAGCACACACTAATATAATAAATGTTAATATATTGGTTTTCAATCTGTATACTTTTACACAGTTTTTCAATATATGTAAATAATTTTTTAAACATCTTTATGATTACACCAAGACAGGCTAGTTTCTTTTTTATATAAATATATATCTATTGCTGTTTCAGACTCTTTGATGTTCACTTTTTAATACAATTTTATATTTTCATTAGGGAATTTTAATACAAATCCCACAGGTTACAGAAACCTAAATTATTTATTATTCAGTTAAATATCTGTGAAATTATGGCAAGTTCAAAACCACGATTTTTTTGTGTTATATAAATTTTTGTGAAGAAATAGTGGATTAAATATTTTAAAATTAGGTCACTTGACTCTGTCATTTGTATCAAATGAGATGTATTCTAATGTTCAGCCATTGCTGGTTTTATTCTAAAGAATTTTAACCCTAGTGACAGCGGTTTTCATTTGAGATTGGATATTTTCTGCCAAAAGATATCAATATCCGCTTCATATAACAACTTTTCAACTACAGGCAACCATTCTGTCACTTTCAATTCAGTAGGGTTATAAATTCTCAATTAAACCTAGTTACTTTTATATAAATTTCATCAAAATGAATTAATCTATTTCCATGCAAACATACAATACATACTCTTATCTGAATTACATAACCTTTGTAACCTTAAAAATGAGCATTAAATTATCAAGCTTCATCAAGTTATGTACATTTTAATATAATTTCAACAGACCTACTCAATTTTCACCAACTGAAGCAAATCACCCTTAGTTACACACAAAATATTCTGACTTCAAATTAGCACTAAAAATGTTGTGTCATTCAACTACAGCCTATTAAAAGTGCACATCTCAAAACTATCTATCAATTATATTCCGTTTAAAATATTATTAACTGATATACAATAAGACATAGCAGTAACATGTATTTTCATTGTATAATCAACATCTTATCTTTATCTAAGATATGGGTATTCAATCCAATACTCAATGAAATGCCTGTATATCAGAAACATTATTTAAAAACACATACAATTTGATGAAATATATAGTATTCATGATTTCCTATCATGCCTATTCTCATAACATGACTCAATTTTATTGAAAGTTGTGTCATCAACATAGGCTTTGGAGTGCAATATCTATAAAATGAGAGTTTTCTCATCTATTTCTTGGAGCTAGATCAGCTGCTTGAAGTTCATATCATTAGTTGTTTAATAATGAGAATTATCTTTGCAATGGCCATGTTACAAATTTTCATTTTTTACTACATTATCTTGTCTAATCAAAGATACCAGAAAAATATAAAAACTTCATTGACAGTCTCACAACATTCATTCATCACCTATGAAACTCCTTTTATCTGAAATGAAGGCTGTAACCTAACTTCTACCAAACAACCCTGGCTAAAAATGATGAACCTCTACATACAGCACTATGATGATATATTACCAAAGCGTTATAAGTATCTGTAAAGATTAAAAAATCAATACTATAACAAATGATATTTTCTAGGTACACTATACATATATGACAAACAAGAACAAAACGGAAAATGAATCCATTACCTCGTTTATCAAGCGGAATTCACAGACAAGATAAAAGTTAGGCAATAAAATAGAAAAGAGGTTAAGTTGGAATTTCTATGAAGAAGTAAATATTAAGTAAACATTTTGTGCACTGACAAGGTAGGAGCCAATGAGCGTTACCAAACGATATCATTAAGTCGTTAGCCATCCAAAGAATAAAAACGTGAAATCCAGAGAAAAAAATATGTCTTAGAAATGAAACAAAAAACAGGTACCAGTACTCAACACGGTTAAAAAAACCAGAAGTGGCTGTAGTAAAGGAATAAGAATACATAACAAATAAGCGTTGCAATGACTGGAAATAGAAGCAGTAGCTGGTTATAGTTTGTATCAAGGTGTGTGATATTACAATGGAAAAATGCTTTTATTAATAGTTGCTGTTGTCTAAATAGAGTAGTAGTAATCATAATTATATTAATGAAATAATACAACTTTAGTTCAAAAGGCTGTTCTTCTTAAACATTGGGATTTACATAACCATTGGCATGCTTCATGTCAAAACATCCATGAAAACCATTTTTCTTTTCAATGAAAAGTATAGTATGTATTACCTTATCAATGTCTCCATGCTAACAGCCAAAAATAACTTTATATTATTTGAAAAATATGTACAAAATGTACAAGAGTAATCACACTGTTCCTTATAAAAGGTTCTAAGACTGAATCTTATTAGTGATCATTGTGTACAATTCATGCATACAGTATCATAAAGTATACATGAATGGCGGTACATGCTATGTATCTATGTATAATCCATTTTATACATATGGAAAAGACATGCCTCTATATCCCGATAAGACATATCAAAATGGATGCTTTATCACACTAAAGCACTTTAAAAATTTCAAAATCAAGAAGAAGAGTTCCCACAACATCCTCTTGCAGCTTTCTGAGCCAAATATAATAAGCACCATGAAAAAAAAACATATAATTGGTGACAACAACTATTCACCTGCACTTGAGAAGCCTTTTTGGCTTCCTGAATTTGTCTCAGCTTTGCTTCAAAGCTCAGCTGCTTATCTTTTTGGGTTTTGCCTTGTGTTTGGACTTGTTCATCCACAATCCCTTGTGCCTGACCATCAACCTTTTGTTCTTGATCTGTGGCCTGTATAGGTGCATCTGTAGTTTGCTTTTCATCTTTTAAAGAAGGCAAATATGTAGTTTCTGGTTGCTGTTTGGGTGTGTCCTCCATCTGAGTTGGAAGCTGTGGCAATTTTAATGCTTCTGTCTGTGGCCGTTCCTCATTCATAACATCAGATTTCAATTCTTTTGGGGGATGCTTTTCTTGTGACTGAGGTTCAGTATTTGTTGGAATCTGTGGCAATTTCAATTTCCGTACCTGTTGTTGACCTCCAGGTGGAACTTGAGATTTCAATTCCTTACGAGGATACCTCTCCCCAGACTGAGGTTGAGGGAGCCGACCTTCAAGTTTCACCTTACTGATTTTTGCCTGAGATACAATGTACACATAGGACTGATAGTAAAAGATATTTATAACTTAAAATCAAAATTATGACTAAACAAAACATCTCTCTGCACTTCCTTGGATTAACTCGCTTAAAAAAAGTTCTATAAGTTTCTTTACTAATATAATACTCAAAGATTTGAATTGACACACTTTTCTCTTATCGAATGGTGATAAAATATATCATGCAAAAATGGCATGCAAATGTTCACCTTCTCAGAGGCTGCTGCTGGCACAGCTTTAGCCATTTCCTGCATTCTAGCCTCGAAATTCATCTTTTTAGTCTCTTTCTCTTTACTTGTAGAAGTATCCGTCTGTCTCCCTATCCCAACTGGTGCCTAAGAAACAACAGCACAGTGTCATCAACATTAAAAGCCGTCACGTCTATGCCTGTGTGGTGAGAAGCTTCAGGCTTTGGCAGAATTTCTTTCACTCTCCAGAACTTTTGCAATATAAAAGATTCTGCTGGACCTTTATTGCCATCTTTTCTTTCTTTAACTCACGTACTATTTACAATAAATTCTACAGGTCATCAAAATGCAGGAGTACTAGATTACCTACTCATTCTCAAAATTCTGAAGACTTCAAGAAAATTCCTTCGGTGGCAATAAAAAGGATTAAGTGGAAGCTAGGGAGGGCAAGGGAGTATGAGAAAGAATTGTTGACAGCAAAACATGCTTCTCTTTACATGAATCAAGAAAGTAAAATTATTTGCTGCTGAGTAGAGGATAATAGATTTTAGTAACGAATTTAATGTTTTCTATTAGTGTTTGTCATTCCATCACTGCATACCAAAATTCACTGACATTAACACAACTGCACATATTACCAACATTAGAATACCATACAAATTTTCTACCATACCTGCATCCTTTCTGGAAATACGTAATGTATGATGTTAGCATTCATGACAAAAATCAAGTCTACTAAATTAGTCAATAACTGAGAGATCAAACAGAGGTACAGGGAAAGTTGTTAAATGAAGAATAGTAGTATATCCTTTCTGTAAATTTTGACCTAAATTTCACAGTTTACAGGAGAACCATGTTAATATCTTCATGTGTAAAGTATCGTAATTTTTCCATACACAATTTATATTACAATGCTAGGTGCATCCACTCCATCCCTCCAAATCATAATCTTATTGTACTGAAGAAATAAAAAATTATATCCCAACAAATAATTACAGTAAATACAAAAGATGATATAAAAATAAAGAATGAGGCTCAGACATAAAGTCATCCCACCTATATTCTCAGTTTCTTGCATCAATTCCAGTTGAAATGAATCACTCACACAATCTGCTTTATAAACTTTGATTTCTATATCTGTGGGTTGGAATTTAAAAAATTCTACTTTGCAGATAAAATTTCAGAGCTCCTTGTTCAAATGCGATGCTTGAAGATGTATAAATGTACATATCCACAAAAAATGGGCAGAAAAATACTTACTTGAATATGTGCATGCTTGTACACATTATGTAAATGATCAACCAAACTGCTTAAAATAACGCAGCCACACTTCCAAGGTTTTGATAAAATAATTGAACAAAACTATGAAACATATTTGCCATGACCTTTCAAAAGAGTGCAGTTCCCTATTTTCTCTTCACCCCACCTCTGTCGCCATCTCTGTCTCATTACGTCATTGTAACTGATTATGTTAACATGGAAAACCTTTGAAGTTATGTTATGAATGCTATATAAAGGATGCTCAACTCTTCTATGTACAGATAAACACACAGTTACAACTCTCTCAAGTTAATTCATACAATGCAACACATTCAACGAGAGCCATTTTTATCAACAAAACTTTCTAATTACAAACCTCTAATGAAAACCAAGCATTCCTCAATTCTCATGATTCATATTTATTTCAGTATGTCACACATAATTTGCTCCCACCATTCACCATATCCAAGTTTTTTAATTCTCTCACTCACTATTTCTCAAAGATTTTATGCTTATCACAGTCTTTTCTAGTGCCATGTGAAACCTATTTATCTTTCAAGTTTCACAGAAAATCCAAGACATACATGTAGTATATACATATCCCCAATTACAAAAATTCATGCATAGAGAAGTTCTTCAGTGCGATTCACTAAATTCCTCCTTGATATAAACTCTTAATATCCTTTCTTTAACCAAAGCAGTTATGGTCCAAATCTAAAAAAATTATTAGTTTAATGGTATGGTGAGTTAAATCACATGATTCCTACAAAAGACCTGAACTCTTATCTGTAAAAGTTTGTCAACAATTAACTGGTCTTTCAAATCTAATTTGAATGAAAAAGAAATTAAATACAGAGTAAACACAGAAATGTATAAATATATGCTGTTTTATATCATATATATACATCTATATATATATATATATATATATATATATATATATATATATATATATATATCTATATATATATATATATAATATATATATATATATATAGATATATATACATATATATATATATATATATATATGATATATCTATATACCTATATATATATATATATATATATATATATATATATATATATATATAATATATATATATATACTTATATATCTATATATAAGTATGTATGTATGTATTACAGTACAGTATATATTCTGTTGTGTTCTGCTTATGTACTTAAAATAGAACATACATCAAAACAAAATAAAAAAATATACGTAATTGTAAACATTTTTCAAACAAATATACTCTTATTCATTACATTTACAAAATAATACACAAAACAAATTTTTACAAACAGACAGACAGACAAAAGAAAACCAAAAGTTCAGGTCCTGTATTAGAATCAAAGATATTAAACTTTACAAGACTATTGTGACTAAAGGCATATTTAAGCAAGGGCTAAGTGCAGTTCTATCTTTTAATTGATCGTGGAAGTGTCTGGAGGAACATCAGGATGTGGATAGACCTTTATTGCGTCAAGCTTCAAAATAAGAAAAAATGAGTCTAGAGAATGATGGTATTGGACTGATAAGGGTCAGTGGGGAACTGTCAAGAGGCAAGGTCTAGGAGAACTAAATCTTAATTTTTCTTTTTTTCTGAAACTGGTTGAAGGGGCTGAAATGGTTTTAGTTTGAGATTGATAGTTAGCAAATTGTAATGCGGAGATCTTTTTTGTTTTAAAGTGCTGCCCATAGCAAGAGTTAAACCATGCACTGGAGGATCTTAAAATCACCTTCGGGCCCTCAGAGTCAGTCTTCGCAGTCTCCTCTCGGTTCTTCATGTTGAAATCTATGATCTGGGAAGCGGAGGGGACGTTATGGTCAATATTAGGGGAAAGTCATTTGCAAACAGGAAATCTTTTTTTAGTTAATTTTTTACATCATAGTTAACTGCTGAGAGATGATATGCATGTCTATTTAATGGGTCTATTTTAGTGACATGAAGTTAGTGAATAATATTACTTGTGATTAACGAGTCTGTGGGTATGCCGTTTAAAAAATATTATACATAAATGAAGAAAAATTAACCATGTTATGAGAGGAAAAACAATGAAAATAAATCATACAAAATCGTTAGTAAAGAGAATAAAAAGGAATCCATAATCTACATGAAATAGTAGATTAAGCCATTGGCAGATAGCACCATGTTGAGGAAATACAGTTGCATGAAAGCATAGCTTGGGAGTCATAAAAGTACTACCTAGCACTGTATTTGTTTTTGGTGGATCTACCATCTACAGTTCAAAAATTGTCCTCTTAAAACACAAAGAATCTTCATGAAATCTGTGACCTGCAGTACAGATAAAATTTTCAATCTTCAGGTACAGAGTCTGGTTATATTGCTAGTGTTAGATAATTTACTGAGTTACTTTAAAAAAGAATTATTCTCCATGTTGTTGCCATTAGTGCATGGAATAGTACAAATTGTTGGTGAAACTAAGCATTTTCACTATAACTCAATAACCCATTCAATTTATACTTCGTGTTCTTGTACTAATTACGTACTTTCTACTGTGAGTATGGATACTCTAGACGTGATTGCAAAACTCATATAATCTGCAATTGAAAGTCTGTGTCAATCATGCAACTACAGTGATAAAATCTATCAAAATTACTTTACAGAACTGCTTTTATGGCCTGTATCAATGGGTACGTTTTTGAGTGCTAAATATGTACTGATTACTTAATGCTAACATTACCCTTCAGCTGTAATCTTACCTAATTTCAAATTTGCTACTAAAGTCATTAAAAAATGTGATGAACAAAAAATCTATTCACTATTGTGTTAAATGTCCAGGATAAGCTTTTTCAAAATATCACTAAGGGTTTTGAGCTACTGTACTGGCTTCCAACTATTCTACCTTCTGGTTAATATAACAAAACAAAAAATGACTTAATGAGATTGTTTAGACAATTCATTGCCTCTTTTCAGTACGTTTCATTTTTTGGGAGGTTAGGGGGTGGGGTACACACTTAGCTTGAGCTAAATGCCATCTTGGAGTTAAAGTAACTGCATCCACATTTGTAGCAGTCAACTTCAACGTTAAGACAGGATCATCGAACAGCAGATGGTGTCATGCGCGTGCATGACAAACACAATGATGTGTATAAAAGCTCATTTTTTTACAGAAAATTCTATGAATTACCACAAGATAAAATATTCACCTTTGTTTCCTTTGGTTTCTCCTCTTTAGCCTACAAAGGAAGGAATAGAAAGTAGATTTGAATAACAAAGAAAAGGAGAATGATAAGGAAAAAATAGAGAAAGTTGAGTGAGATGATACTTTGATGTCTGTAAATTGGATAGATAAAATGGGGATGAATGCCAACTTATTATTTAACGACTGACGTGTAACTGATTTGTCTAAACCTGAAACTCAAGCACAAAACACAGTACCTATCTACAAAGACTGTGTTGATAAACACTCTGTGTCAAGGCAACTACAATGAAATTCATTGATAACAGAAAATCAAACAACCAATTTATCAGAGAAAAGATTTTGCTGTGGGGACAAAATGTCCAATATACTACTAAGGTAAATATTGGGAAACATTACAAATACAATTTTACATAAATTTTATGAGAGAAGCAAGAAAATAACAATTAATCATACAATGCAGAACACTGGGCTGGCAAAGTTGAAACAGACAAGTACATCCCTCTACTCTGAAAAAATTGGCTGTGTGTCACATTTAATTGTTACATACACATAGACAACTTGTATGTTAAAAATAATTACACACTTTATGTATGTATGCACATAAGTGTGTGTATATATATGTATACATACATATATATATATATATATATATATATATATATATATATATATATATATATATATATATATATATATATATATATATATATAGTATGCACACATACATATGTATATATATATATATATATATATATATATATATATATATATAAAATACATATACATGTGTGTGTGTGGGAGAACTATTGCAAGCATTTGTATATTAACACACATTTTTTATTTTCATAGATTTTTTATTTTGATAGCTCCGTGGGAATTCTGTAAGACCTCAAGAAAATGCATACAAAATACTGACACTACATGATTTATTAATGAAAAAAATGACCCAGTCATTTTCTGGATTTTATAAAAAGATGCAAAAGGAGCAATGCTAAAACAATTGCTGTTCTGGGTCGATGGAGTGGGTATTTTGAATATATGCAGAATGATGATACGTATTCTGACTTATATTAGTGATAAAAACTCTTCTGGAGAACATGTATGTAAACTTAACAAACGTTAGGGTACAATTCCTGATGATCTACACATCCAAACAAATGTTTACAGCTACAACAACAACACAATTACACAGAAGTGTTCACTTACCTTTTCATAGTGACGAATCTAACTTCTTCAAGGTGAAAGACCACAAAAGCCGGACCTCAACATTTTATACACATTTTCTTTATGCACAGAGGTTATAAAATCTAATTTACAGATATCTGTCTTGATCTATTCTGATCCATGAGAAAGTTTTTAACCTTCATGAATTTTTTTCCTGATTAGAAAAATTCTTTTAGCTGCTTTTGTAAAGAAATCATTTTACCTCAATATCTGCTTCCTGCTAATCTAATCAACTCACCTGCATCTATTTTCCTTTTCATATGTAATGTTATTCATTGCATACAGAATATAGTTCAAAAGGCTTATATTGTAAGTTATAAAGTTAGGTTTTTTTCTGGAGAAACAGATAACATTTAAAAAATTACACTTCCTATAGTAACACACATCTGAAACAAAAGGCAGAGGAGAACATACACAACTACATTTGATTTCCACATCTTGATACAAGACACATGGAACATATTTTCAATGGGTTGTAGCTGTCATACCTATACAAATATGAAACACATCGGCAACTCGGTGCAATAACATAACAAAGCGATGAGCATTTGCTTATGAGAGAATTCATGTGCTATATTTATATTTAACTTAATTTCATCCCCATTTTTTATTTATATAGTAAATTCAAAGACTATACAATAAGAGTATTTATAACATAGGTCAATAAAATCATTATTACACAACAATAATAAGATTAATGAGCCACCAATAATAGTCATTTAAACCTTCTTGACTACTAAGTAGGATCTCTGTCTGCTGAAAATTTTAATAAATTAAAATGTTTTATGCTTATCTAATACAAACCTCTCATTTTACTTATGCTTAAAACACTGAAACTACTAGGTTTAAGCAAGCAATCGAGAAAACTATAGAATCTTATGGTTATTCTAACAGATGTTATATTTTGGAGTCGTTAATATTTCCTTGTAGTTGCTCATAAGATTGTTTATATCATAAGTGTTGCACTTGCATAGGCAACTCTTCTCATTTCATGCAATTGGAAGCACCAATGCATACCTGCAACTAAAAGAGCTACTATACTTGAAACAATACTGTTTGTGTCACATACAGACTATTCTCATTTGAATCTGTAAAATAAGATGTTTTTGGTTATTTGTACTTAACTATGTGCTATAAACCCAAAGTTATCATTAAGGGTTTTAGCTAAACCTAACCTGTAAGTACTGTATATTAAGAGAGACCACCAGCTGGGTGGCAATGGAGCCAACTGAAATGACACCCTTTTCACTACTAATAAAATCATCAACTGTAAACCCCTATGCAGAAAAATGGCATCCCTAAATAAAAAAGCAAGAACTGAATGACACCTCCAACAAAGATGTTTACCTTTACATAACCAATATGCTCCCTGGAACTTACATACATTAGCCTCCAAGTCCTGACCTTATTTTATATAACGTACTGTCCAGTAAATTTCCATCTATTCAAGACTAAAATTCAGGGTGCTAGTCTGCTGAATATTATTGCCTTTTCAGGCAGTCATAAACAGGAGCTGATAGAGGCCACTTAATCACTGGACCAAGTAGTGATTGGGCATATAGTAGCAACTGTTACAGATAACATCATTTACAGTAATAATTTTCTCAGCATATTACTTAGCAGTGATTGGGCATATACTAGTAGCAACTGTTACAGATATCATTATTTACAGTAATAATTTTCTCAGCTTATTATTTAGAAGTGACAATGTTTTTGTTCATGACTTGGTAATCTCAGCCTACTCATTATAAACTGCATCCAGATTTCACGGCTGTATCTGGGGCTGAACAGTACATCTGACATCCATGGTCTAGAATATATGACAGTTGGTTTGTACAGTAATATGAAGATTGGTGTGTCAGTAAAATACAGGTAAGGGGCTCCCCTAAAGTAGTTGCAGGGATACACATTTGTAATAACAACACAAGATTCTTTTGTCTATTAATTCATTATGATGAACCAGTTTTCTTGAAGCTAAACATCAGTAAAATAACAGGTTTGTAGAACAAAAAACATTCAAAAAGAAAAATGGCATAAAGAAATTCAAAATTCATAACTTTTTGGTTCTTATCTCAAAAATGTTAACTGGAAATGTATTGACTGACTGTGTAACAAGAATACTCTGTAGTATTAACAATATCTGTACTGTTTTATACCTTTCCATTACTTAATGAAACAAATAAATGACATTGAACGTTATCAATGTCTATTCAGACTGACAAGGGTATATCACAGCTGTTAACATCCAACTGAAGGCAATTCATGAAAAATCACTAATAAACCTTTATGATGTGTATATTCTCCTCCTTGTATTATTTTCCCTTTAATATCCATCTCTACAATATCTTTTAACAACAGCTTCTGTAAGTAAGGTAACATCTCTTTTCCTTTTGCCTCTGCTGAACTGAGGTTTATACAGGAGATTCCATCATGCCATTGGTTGTCTCCCAATAGAACTTCTGCTGTGAAAATGAAACAAAAAGATTTTCCATAGGAGCAAAATATATAACTGACTCACCTTACTAAGATCTCCTGGGTAGGGTTCAATCCTGTCATTAACAGCTTCTCTGGATTCCTGCTCACTCTCGTATTCAGTCGAATATTGGCCATCTCCTTCCAAGTATCTTTCCTCTGAACCCTGAAATATTGAATATATTTATTAACAGTACTTATACCATCTCTCTTTTAAGGCAATCCTCTGGATATATCTACAATAAGGAATGTAGATAAAAGATTGAAACAAAATATGTTTTTAAAATATTTTCATGCAGTAGGAATTTTTTTCTGTTATCTGCAACCACTTACTTTGCAGGACATAACACAATTTACTTTCCTATTTCACTATCTCAGAAACATCCTCTGAGAACAAACAAAAAATTCTTCATACATCTCCAAAAAGTACAGATATGTATACGCAATGCATGTAAGGTCAATTCTGAAAATTTGTTTCTTTTCTTTGCTGAACAGATATCGTACCAGATATCTTTAAGCAAAGTACTACCCAATGTGTATGTAGTACTATTCATTAGTCTAGCTCAACTAAATACTAATGATGATAATAGCAAATGCATGTAACAATATTTTCTGACCAATTCAAGTTCAGATGATACCAGAATGCAACTTAATCCTTTGAAATGTGCATAAATCACATACTTAATAGAAATTTATATGAATCAGATGTTAAATCTAATTCTATCTCTGTTACTAACCAAGATTACAGGCTTGAAATTTTCTTCCAATATCTGTCTCCATTGCAGGTCCAAAAATTAAACTTTCAATTGTTTTTCTGGAATTTATGTTGAGTAGACCTTTTTTATTTGCCAAAGACTTTATTTTATTTACTTGATACATATCTTTGCTTTGCTAGAGAGTATATATATATAATTATATACTATATAATATCTATATATATATATATATATATATAATATATATATATATATTATATACTACAATATATATACTATATATCATATATAGACATATATATATATATACATATATATAATATATATATATATATATATATATATATATATATATATATATATATATATATATATATACACACACACACACACACATATATATATATATATATATATATATATATATATATATATATATATACATATATATATATATATATATATATATATATATATATATATATATAAATATATATGTATATATATCTGAGATGTGGAATTATGTCAGTTTACTCTTCTACATGAGTAACAGTAACCAAGCATGTAACATATCCTATATAAAACCAAAATGTTACAAAAGGAGTTTCTTAATAAAAGGTTCAATAGACTTCAAGAAAATAAATTTGATTTACATAGGTACTGGGAGAATAATATTTTCAAGATCTAAATTGATGGTGCTAACCTTTAGCCAGGGTTCATGGAGGGATTCCCCACGTACCAATTAAAATGGGTAATGGTTCATCATCTTAGTACTTTTAGCTGAACAGGTTACCTGACCTGTTTCGGACATGTACATGATCTACATTCATAGCAAACTTTAAAAATGGTAAATAAAATTATATACTTAACAAATGCTTTGAATAAGCAATAAAAATTACCTGAGGGTTTAGGACAGCTTGAGAAGGTCCCTGAATGACAGGCCTACTCAGACATCTTGTTAAATGTATCCAGAGCAATGTCATAAGTGCAATACCGACTGTAGAATCAGAGGAAGTCAGTGATGCCTATATATTATTTGCTATAAGTGCTTGAAAGTATTCTGAGAAACGGGGTAAGACCTTTTAGCTCATACCAAAATGTATCTGATCACATTTTGCATGATCTTAAGAGCATTGCTTTGATGTTTCTAATGACTAATCCTTTTCCTTTGACATGAATTACTGCTAATCTCTTTAATTACTATCTGGAATATTGCCCTCTAATTACACAACAATTCAAGTGAAGTTTTTACACATTCTGGTATCAACGCTAAGCTAGAATAGTAGTTTTTACCATCTTCACAGACTACAGTCATTGAATGTCCAGCAAAATAATCTACCAACATTTCTGATGTCTCTTGTACTTAGTATTTCACCTCTGACGCTGTTCTGGATAAGCTTAACAGAGCTCAATTAATGTCAAAGTTAGGTTATTCAAACAGGGAGCCTCTTAAGCTCTCCTGGACTTGTAACCTCAATTTTTCTGCTTAATCAATGCATTTGTTAAGTAGCCAAAATATATTTTACCTTTCTTTTATTTTGTTTTCTGTCTGTAATACATGCAAACTTTACCCAACACAAATTCTTAGGGAATATAATAGAATTTCCATATTTGATGTTTCCAATGATTGCTTCAAGGCAATGAGATATACTTTAAAAGTCAAGACTTTTGCAATTACAAGCAAGATACAGCACTTGAATATGTGCTAAGAAAATGGAGTGATTTCTCAGTGGGGAAGCTCCTCATTAAGATAAAAAAAAAACCTGTAATTATTTTATTTTGGCTAGCCATGTCCAACAATATTAAAGTGATATATGCAAAACCTCCTTCTAAAATTGGTGTTAAAAGATAGTTAACATCTGTAAAAATAAACTATTTGTTGATTTTTTAAATATGTTGATGAATTTGATTTGATTTTTATTGAGCCACTGTTCACTGGCCATATTTAATAATAAACTTCTCTCCACAGGACTGTTGTGAGAAAGTTCGCCCTTTGTGGTGATGGGTCTGACTGCAGTTTGGTGCAATTGAAGCACGTGTCCCTATTGTGACTGAAAAAAACAATTCATAAAGAAAACAGACTTTTCATTTGTAGGTTGGAACCAGCCTGAGAAGAGCCGTTATTAGGCTCAGAGGTCTGGATAGACTAATCTTTTATAATAATAATAATAATTTGTAGGTTGGAGAGTGAGGAGCTGGGTGTGAATTTGTGAAATAATCAATTCGAAAGGAAAGACTTTTCATTTGTATGTTGGAGTGTGAGGAGCTGGTTACATAAATATAAATACATAAATGTACTATATACAGTAGAACCCCAGTCCTTGAGCCTATTAGAAAGCGACATCATTGGATTTCGACATGAAATTTAGAGTAATTTTGCATCAGAGCTTGAACAAAAATAGGAATCCGACCCGATGACCCATATGAATTTTGTAAACAAGTGTTTTCGTTAGTTGTAGCTAGTTATTGCTGTTGGTGGCATTATTGTTCAAAGCCACCTCACTCTGCTGCTATTGTTTTGAGCAAGTGCATGCTTTTACTGTAATATTCCTTTAGGTTTTGTGGCTTTCTGTACTATATTTTGATTTAATCATGGGTCCCAAGACAGCAATTGCAGGCAAGCAGAAGAGGCGAATGGTAAGAACCACAACTGAACTTATAAAAAAAGTATGAAAGAGGCATTTGTATGACTGAGTGGTTATCTTATTTTGGATATTCTATTAATTTAATATAATAATTAGGCTTGCTTTTCAATGTTTTATTATTAACCACAAGTTTTGTGCCTACCCATTGAAGCAGTACATACTATACCTAGACTAGCCTATGATGCTCAGTCATCCATTGGTAATAATATATCCACATTGGACATAGGAAAGTTTTTGTTATAAAGTATAAATTTGAAAAAAAGGACATTTTATACAATGCTATTTAACTGTTGTGGACTGTTAATATACATATGTGTGTTATATATATATATATATATATATATATATATATATATATATATATATATATATATATAGTGGTACCTCGAGATACGAAAGGCTCAACTTACGAAAAACTCGAGATACGAAAGCTAACACGAATAATTTAACGGCTCTACGTACGAAAAGTTTTCAAGATACGAAAGGTTTCTGTAAAGTCTGAGATTCGCCCAAACCACCGATAACAATTTTGAAACTCGCGCGCCGCCAACTGAGTAGATTCGCCACCATCCTCCTGCTCTCCCATTGGTTCCTGATGCTAGTCACCGCCATGAGATCCTTCTCTCCTATTGGTCAGCATCCCTCCCATGATGCATCTACGTAGCGGCGTGCTTCTTCGGCCACTCGGTACCTGCATCGTTATCGTACGCACGCGGTATTCGTTCGGTCTAACGATTTCGTTTATTAACGTAAATTCGTTAGTGATTTCGTTGCAGTATACGTACTTTATTGTGTTGTGTGAAAACTTCACTCTACTTATACGTAAATTATGTACAGTATAACGTAGTCATGGGTCCCAAGAAAGTTGAAATTCATGGAAAGAAGTGAATGCTCTCTTTGGAGACAAAGATGGAGATTATCAAGAAGTATGAAGCTGGTATGCGATTGTGTTCGCCAAGGAATACAGCCGAAATCCGTCGACAATAGGCAGAAGGATGTCATCAAAGCAGCTACAACTTCCAAGGGCATCACTATTTTGTCCAGCGAGAGGACCCACGTGCACGACGAGATGGAACGGCTGCTTCTTGTCTGGATAAAAGACAAAGAAATCGCTGGCGATACGATAATGGAGACAGCAATCTCCCACAAGGCCAGCGCTATTTTCAGCGATTTGATTGCCCAGGCGGAAGACGACGGAGGAGAAGGGACATCAACGCCAACCCCAGACTTCAAGGCTTCGCATGGGTGGTTCGAGAAATTCCGTAAACGGACTGGTATCCATTCGGTGGTGCGGCATGGGGAGGCTGCCAGCTCGGACACGAAAGCGGCCGAAGCCTTTAAAAAGACATTCGATGAGATGATGACCAAGGAAGGCTACAGTTCTCAGCAAGTCTTCAACTGTGATGAGACTGGCCTTTTTTGGAAAAAAATGCCTCGTCGGACATACATCATGGAGGAAGAGAAGAAGCTACCCGGGCATAAGCCTAGGAAAGACCGGCTTACGCTCGCACTTTGTTCAAACACCAGTGGGGATTGCAAGGTGAAGCCCCTACTGGTGTATCATTCCAAGACTCCTCGAGCCTTCAAGGCCCACAAAGTGCTTAAGGAGAAGCTTCCAGTGATGTGGAGGGCTAATGCGAAAGCCTGGGTAATGAGGCTTTTGTTCACCGAGTGGGTAAATCTGTGTTTCGGCCTGACAGTGAAGAAATTCTTGGAAGAGAAGCGCCTCCCTCTGAAATGTCTGCTGGTGTTGGACAATGCCCCTGCCCACCTTCCTGGCCTCGAGGAAGATATCCTAGCGGAGTATTCCTTCATCAAGATTCTTTATCTTCCACCTAACACCACCCTTCTCCTCCAGCCCATGGACCAGCAAGTGATATCGAACTTTAAGAAGCTGTATACGAAACATCTTTTCAAGAGATGTTTCGACATCACCGATACCACAAACCTCACCTTGCATGAATTTTGGAAGGAGCATTTCGACATGGTCATATGCATCCGACTCATAGACCAAGCTTGGCAGGAGGTTTCGAGGTGAACCTTGAATTCCTCGTGGAGGAAACTCTGGCCTGATGCCGTACCCGCCCGAGACTTCGAGGGATTCGATGTGGGCGAAGCTGGTGCTGCAGATTCAGAAACAGTTGACGATCCTGAAACTGTTTTGGAACCAGATCTTGACGAGATCGTTGCACTCGGCAAGTCCATGGGGCTGGTCGTCAACGAGGATGACATCAACGACCTTCTCGAGGAGCACCAAGAGGAGCTTACGACGGATGACCTGAAGGAGTTGGAGGCCATGCAACATAACGTCGTTCAAGAGGAGTTCTCTAGCAGCGGCGAGGAGGAGGAGGATGTTCTAGCCGCTTTTCATAAAGTGCAATCGTTTGTAGAAAAAAGACACCCCGAAAAGGCTCACACAGGTCGCATGCTTGCGCAGTTCGATGACATTTGCCTGAGTCGTTTCAGGAACATTGTGAAAAGTAGGCAGAAGCAATCTTCCTTGGATAGTTATTTTTTGAAGAGGCCTTTAGTATTAGCAGGAGTAAGTAAAAAGGAAGAACCAAGTGATACTAAAAAACAGAAAGTTGAAAGTGGTGATGAAGTTAAAATTAAAAAAAAAAAAAAAAAAAAAAAAACCTACGTAAAGTATAAAAAAAGTAAAAAATAAAAAAATAAAAAAAAAGACAATTTTTTTTTTAAATTTTAGTTTTGTAAAGTTAAGTGTTACAATTTTGTTGTGTTTCGTAAATTTTAGTTTAGTTTTCCTTACATTTTTTATGTTTTGTAAAGTTAAGTGTACATACGTACGTACGTACGTATCTGCCGTTTGTCCTCCTCCTCTGTCACCACTTTCGGAGATAGCCTCACTCGAAAGGTAAGCTTCCACATTTTACTACATACATACAGTATTTCTTGTATACCATGTACACTAATACACTTTATTTACAGGTAATTAGCAGTATGTTATTAACTTAGGTATTGAATGGTCCAAATTGTTGTAGTATTTCATTGTTTATAGGTCAATTTAGCTTTATTATGAAATTTACTGGGGTGTTTTTGGAGGGCTTGGAACGAATTAGCCATTTTACATGTAAAATGTGGTCCAAGATACGAAATGCACCTCGGAACGGATTAATCTCGTATCTCGAGGTACCACTGTATATATATATATATATATATATATATATATATTATATATATATATATATATATATATATATATATATATATATATATATATATATATATATATATATATATTATATGTATGATATGAATATATGTATATATATATATATATATATATATATATATATATATATACATATACATATATAGTATATATATATAAACCTATATATATATGTATATATAGGTTTATGGTAAAGCTCGGGTAGCATACATAATATATATGTTCAAGATTTGGTGCCCTACAGTTTAAATGAATTTTGCAGGAAAAATGTCCCTAGTTCCATTTAACACTATAGGCAACTCTTCAGATTGCTGTACAAGAGTCAAGAGTGAGCTGAGTGAGATTCATTCTTGCTTGAGGTGGTAATGGGGAATGTGGTTCTAGTTCTTACCTGTTATGATTGTCTGAGCTGTCATTATAATTTGACAGAATAAATTTTTTTCTTTAAATTAGAAAGAACACTTATAACCTAGTAAAATTAGCATATATTTACAACTGACATAGGGAAAGGAGCCCCACACCAGATGCAAAATATTCACTTTCAACTTCCTGTGAAGGTGCATAAATATTTTAGACAAATTTTTACTTATACCATTTGCATATATTCCCTTTCAACTTCCCGTGGAAGGTACATAAAAAAATTTTTAAATGTTTTTTCTTATACCATTTGCATATGCTTACCTTCCCCTTCCACTGTTGAGTTTTTTCTTTTAAAGTGGCCATCCTTAAATTTAGCCTGGTTATGGGTGTATGCAATAGCATATATTAGCCAAGACTAGGAAGGTTAATGGTAATTTAAGTGTAATGTTTTGTATAGAAAGGCAAGGTTAGGTTAATAAGTGGTGATCAAGAATAGAGTAATCCATTTTCAGTTATTCAGGGAAAAAATTAACTTAGATTTCAACTTAATCACATCTTGATGCTTCTTCTGGAACTAAACACACACACACATATAGTATATATATATAGATGTATATATATATATATATATATATATATATATATATATATATATATATATATATATATATATATACAATATATATATATATATATATAATATATATATATATATATATATAATTACGTTTTTCCTCTCCTCGCCTCGCCAGTATTCAAGAATTATAATTATGCTCGAAGTGGCAGACATCTTACCCCCAACATCAGCTGACTTTGGGAGAATTTAGGGAAATCAGCATAGACCAGGCCAGATATAGGGATAAGAATTTCCTG
>NC_087201.1:85599793-85639793 GCF_015104395.2 Macrobrachium nipponense
GATCATATACATGTAAGGACTGTGCCAAAGCACTGTCTCTCTACCTAGACTAGGACCATTGTGAACCTGGCAATAGCTGCTGATGACTCTGAAGGCCACACAGGTGCTACTCAGGTCCAAGGCCATTTTAACAACAATAAACAAGTACGTACATATTTTGTTTTTATCCAAAAATTATTTTTTATTTTCCTCATAAAACTTCAAAATGAATTATTGTGATCAAATGTCATAAATTAACCAACTGAACTGTACTGTGTAAAGTAGGGGGGAGGGGTTGTCTATGTCACATGTAAGGGTTGACCTGTCTAGTTTATGGGCCTCATCTATTACATTACAGGGCTAATACATTCTATCACTACCTGAGCACTGGCTAAACAGTTCCATATAGACTTTAGTGGATGCCAACTTCTTTGATATACTTTGCCTTAAACATTGCCTAGTTGGGACATTTCGCACTTTTCCAGATACTGCATTTAATTAGGTCAAGTTGAACACACCGCGGTCTAGTTCATAGTGATTAAGAATCCCTTAAT
Organism: Macrobrachium nipponense; assembly: GCF_015104395.2. Taxonomy (NCBI): domain Eukaryota; kingdom Metazoa; phylum Arthropoda; class Malacostraca; order Decapoda; family Palaemonidae; genus Macrobrachium; species Macrobrachium nipponense. Next base: position 85,600,327 of record NC_087201.1, read on the forward strand.
GGACTTACAGGCCATGGTTTAACACACAAGTTTTAGATCTTTAGTACTATCTTCCCAGGATATTCTCAATATATGTATCTGATTCTAATTACTTTCCCTCCAAGTCTGATAGATGTACTGTGCCAAAATACCATTGCTTTAGAACAGGACTTTCAAAGACTCATCAATGGTTTTTTTTAACCAAGAAAATAAGATTAGTTATTGAAGATTAGTTATTGAAGCCACAAATAAAATTTACAAAGCGAGTACAATTTCACCATCTATGCTCTGTCTTTTACAGTCTATCTTACATTGACACAAAACACTTTACTAACACTACTCCAGCACACAAGAAAATATCATTTACCTGACAACAGTCAATAACTTTTAAATGCTGCTATGTATGCTGGGCTATTATGCATGAAAGGACAAAATTCTGTATTTGCCTTCCACCTAGTCTGGCTTTTAATAAATTGAAGAAATCAATAACAATAAGCATTTTCTACATTGTTCTAACATGGCAGCACATTTTTTCTACTCATTGAATAACACTGAACTTGTTTGAGAGCTGAGAAATTTATGCATGGCACACAAATCTCAATATTATACCCGACATGTGAATTTTGCAATAATAATAATGCATCATATAATGTTCAATCAGATAATAATTCCATATCGTAAAAACTGTATACTGTTCTTACCTGTAATAAAAATAAGACTGCTGTATGTATGTATGTATGTATGCATGTACATTATTCTTATAAATAAAAAAGGGATTTTGACATAAGAGGTGCACACACACACACACACACACACACACACACACACACACACACACACACACATATATATATATATATATATATATATATATATATATATATATATACATATTATAATGTATTTATACTCACAGTGCCCCCCACTTCTACGTGATATTAGATTCCAAAACTGCCACGGAAATGCAAAAATCTCCTTTAATATTGCTTATAATTGTTTATTTCAACATTTCAAAGTTTACTTTGATAGTTCAAACAAAAATATACCTTAAATTATCATACTAAATCAATTTAATATCATTTAAAGCAAAAATAAACCCCAAACAATCACCCCAAAATCCAAATACATTTGAGATCAGTACCCTTTTACAACTATTACTCTGAAGTATACAATATGTCCCCTAAAATGTCTATAATAATGATTTACTCACTTCAAAATATTAATATCAATAATAATGTAAACAGGAAAATATCTACGAAACAAATCTTTAATACATATTAAATAATAAATAAATCTCTTACAAAACGTTTGGCGACTAATTAAGTTACCCTTGTACTGTATACATAAGCCGTATTCTCTCATAGCATTGTTTTCTCTCATGGCATTGAAGTATTAATACTTTTAAAATTATCACTACTTCGCTTTTTTTTTTCTTTTTTTTGTAGAGCAACACTGTTTATTCTCTAATCACTGTATTTTATCATATTGTGTATATAATTAAATACTGATTTTAATGATAAAAATTATTTACAGCATACTTATAATGTAATGTATCTATTAAGCTCACTCTAGGTTGGGCCCTGGACTGAGTGAGCATAATAGGTGTACGATTTTCTCTCTCCCTCTCTTTGTAAGGGAATGTATCATGTATTTGAAATGATATTACTGTAAAGTTTTTTTATGATAAAGCATGAACAACATCTAAAATATTTGCTAATTTCATTTTTATCCAGTCTGCTTTTACTGTTAAAAAAATTATAATATTATGCTCAGTATGGGGCTCAACCTGGAATGAGCTTAACAGATGCATAACTACATTATATGCTGCAAATAATTTTTATCATAAAAACCATTATTTAGGCACATAAACAATACGAAAAAACACAGTAATTGGTGAATAAACAGTGTTGTTCTATAAAAAAAGCAAATTAGTAATAATTTTAGAGATACAGGCAATCCCTGGGTTACATCAGGTACGGGTTAAGTCATTTCAGGCTTAAGGCACTTGCCTCATGGTGCTGTTAACTTGCTTTACAGAGCTGTAACCTGCACTTACAGCTCTGTTGCTATCTATTCCCTTTACATATGATGATTCGGATTAAGGTGATATTTGGCTTACAGCGCCCTGCCAGGAATGGGAACCCCGCCTGTATGGTCAATAGAAAAAGTCCACAAATTAGTGAGTTCCCCATGGAAAAGTGAATAAATGTGTTACACAAAAATCCGTGACAAAGTAGATCGCAGAAATGGGGAATTTGTAAACCACTTGGTTCACTGTATTTATATATACATACAGTAAACCCCCCGTATTTATATTGAGATTCGTGAAGTCACCTATTTACGGATTTTTCCGTAGAACCTATCTCAACATTATTTGCAGGACTCACTCATTTGTGGGTTTTTCTGTGGAACGTATCTATTTGCTGATGGCAATTTTTTTGTTAAGCAATATTCTGTATTTTCATAATATTTAGTGTATAATATGTGGCATCAAATATTATAATATTAAATCACATGGGTACTCACTGGTGATGAATGTTGATTATAGATTATGATGACGTATTAGTTGTGCAGTCCGATGACTGACTGACAATGAAGATAGACTGCACAGCAAAGTAGAGTTACATTTCCTCTGAGGGTACCTCTTCACCTTCTTTAGGGGGTGCTTCATCAGGGGTTTCAGGAGGCTGTATCATGTTCAGGTACTTGTACATTTTCACATACATTGCATGGTAGGGCTTCATGAGATCATTAAAATTATTGGTAAAATATGTGGACCTTTCTTCATTCTTATCCCACGCCTTTACCATTTTCTGTATCTGCCCGAGTTTTCTGATCAATTTGTACATACCAAGAAATTCTTCAACATCCCAGTCCGTTGGTGGTATAATAAAGAGAGTGGCAAATTCTTCTCCATGAATGACATTCCCCAGTAATTTACCCTGTTCATACTCGTTCTCAAAGCAGGCGACTGCACATTGTCATGTCATAATGGGCTACTACTTCTCCATGACCTTTACCTCTCTTAACCTAGCAATCATGTCCAATTTCTCCTCATTTGTCATTAACTGTCTGGGCCTCTGACACTTAGGCTCTTTGCCAGAAACCTTAGGAGAAGCAGAACGTTTAGAAGACATTGTAGTGGACGATTTCAAAGAATATTCTTAGTCCGTAGTAGTATATACCATACACGCAAAACATGCACAAACAAAAGCACATTGAACTGTAACAGGTCAATTGGGTATAAACTGCGCATACGTACATGTACATTGATATTTGGCGCATAACATACATTTTTTTAAATGTTTGGCTTTACGATGATTTTCAAATATCATACGTTTGTACATAAAGTGTTTTAAGATGATTTAAGTATGCAGAGCATAATCTAAAATACATAAGACAAGGAGAATAGCAGGTTATGTATATTTTCATCTGCGGTACGTAGAATTTTCATCTAAGTATATTTTTGTGACTAAAATACAATTTCTTATGATGAAAAAAGATTTACTAATTTTCAAATACTATTACAGTTCTGTAATAAGTTAATGTAAACAAAGCAAAATTTCAATAACGTTTTGCCCTTCTTAAAGTTACTTCACCCAACCCAACTATCCGCATATAATTCTTATGATGCCGTGATGCCCTCTTAGAGCAGGACCCAGATGAATACTCGACATGTTATTGGCTGTCATCTGCAAAGCAGCCAATCCAGGAACAGTATTCATTTTCCTTGGTGCTCATTGACTGTACACTTGGCATTGAATGGTTGAAACCTGATTCTCATCTCGCAAAGATGGAATTGTGGGTACCGCACATCTCTCCTTGATCAGCCTCACTGAGTAGAGAGTTACTGATATACGTGGATGTAATCACGAATCTGTGTTTTACGCATCACCTTATATCTGTGTGAATCGTGCCGAAAATGGCTCCCAAAAAGTGTGCTGCTCCTTCTAAGGCTTCTGGCAAAGAGCCTAAAAGAAAGAATTCTGTCATGAAGCTCGATGAGAAGGTGAAAGTTCTCAATATGTTAAAGGAGGCCAATGTGAATGAGCACGATGAGATACATTAAGAAAAAACAAAGTGAAATCAAATAAAATGTAAGCATGAGCTAATTTGGTAACGCAAAAACAGTGTTAACAATCGTACGGATAAAGTCTGAACTGGCATACTGGATCAAGGACAGCTGTAAAGAGAACATGCCCCTTGACTCCATCATCATTCGCAAGAAAGTGTGACAACTCTATCAGCAGCTATCAACTACGGAAGGCGACGACGTAAAGGAATAGGAAGGCGGCAATGTAGAGGCACAGGAAGGCGATGAAGATGGGGGACCTGCACCTAAAGAAGAAGAGAAGAAAGAGTCACAACTGGGACCTTCATCAGCTCCTCAAGGTTTCCATGTAAGCAAAGAATGGTTTCACTGGTTCCACCTTAGGTCTGTTTCCCTACATGGGGAAGCAGCATTATTGGACAAAGAGACAGCCGAGAAATATCCAGAGACCTTCATGAAGATTTTTCAGGAGAAAGGATACCTTCCAGAACAGGTGTTCAATATGGACGAGACTGGCCTGTTCTGCAGAAGTTGCTTTCCCAGACATATTTAATGAAGGACAAAGATAAAGCCTCCGTATTCAAGGCACTGAAAGACAGGGTTACCCTCCTAATGTGTGGGAATATGGCTGGCTTTATGCTTAAAGCAGGCCTCATTTACAAGGCTGCAAACCCCAAGGCACTCAAGAATAAGAACAAGGCATTGCTGCTTGTGTTCTAGATGCATAATCCCAAGGCCTAGATTGCTAAAGTCCTTATGGAGTACTGGTTCAAACAGAGCTTCATTCCTCAAGTTTGGCAATACCTGGGCGACTTGGACATGGAGTTCAAGGTGTTGCTAATAATGGACAATGCTGGTGGCCACCCTCTTGATCTTTATTACAAAGGTGTCCAGCACGCCTTCCTCCCTCCCAACACCACCTCTCTCCTCCAGCCTATGGACCAGGGGGCGTGATCTTTGCTTTCAAGGCACTCTACACCAGGAACTCCCTCCAGCACCTTGTTAATGCAATGGATCATGACGCTGAATTTAGGCTGTAAGACTATGGGTGTAAATTCATGATTGTCACGTCTGTCCATCATCAATTGGTCACTGTAGGACATAAAGAATGAGACTCTGAACACATGCAACAGCAGCTGCCAAAACCGATGTTCATCACACATATGAAGAAGGACCCTCCAAACCCTCCCGAAACCCCTGAAGTAGTGCCTCCCAAATTGTCTGAAGGAGGGCCTCTTAAATCACCTGAAGAAGTGACGCCCAAAGTGCCTCCTGAAGGTGAATAAACGTTCTCAGAGAAGATGTAGCTTCTCTGCTTAGCTGTGCAGTCAGTCATCGCCATTCATCAGACTACACAGCTAATTCATCATCATATTTAATCAACATTCATTACTGGTGAGTACCATATTTACATATGTTGTACTAGGATATAAAAAATTTACTTTAAATGTTCATATAATACATATTTGTTTTCTTTCACTCTCTGTCTTGTGGTTTACGTACATACAAATGTTTCCATTGTAAAAAGAAAATGGGACAGTCTGAACAGTAACTGTATGAAAGAATACTTAAGGTGGTACTGGATTATTTCCTCACGTATTTAAGTAAGTCATACAGTACGTACGAATATTTTTAACCATAATATATTTAAGATTCACTTGAAAATGATATATTATTATTTTAAAGATTATTAACACAAAAATAGGCTAATAGTTTAATGTATATTTGATGTAGGATGGTATTTTTAGGGATACTTTGGTGTTTGAATTTTCAAGATGGTTATAACCATTTTCAGAGGGGGAGCTCCAAGTATTCGCAGATTCTAGCTATTTGCTGGGCCTGGGGGTCTGGTACGCATCGTCCCCGCAAATACAGGAGGTTCACTGTATACACACAATACATATATATACTGGTCACTTTTTACCAGATAAGTATGTACTATGTAGTTGTAGTAGCCACAATGCCCTCTTAACTTCTCAGAGTCTTCAAACTTTTTGGATGAGCTAATCACAACAAAGTCTTAGATCCAAATGTAAGAATATGAAATAATTCTGATGTCCCGTAGAGGGACTCGAACCCGAGTCCACGATGTCCAGAACGAGGTCTTGTTGCCGACCTGGTCAATTTGGCAACGTGCCCTCATCTTGAATACTTGGAATGCGGGTTCGATCGTGGCCACCGAAAGAGAAAGCCAGTTCACCCTCTGACCATGGCCGACTTAGTAGGCCTACGCCTACATCTCAACTTGGGTAAATAACGGGGATAACGAACATCTCAACTTCGGTAAATAACGGGGATAACAAACATGTTTTAGAATATTTTTACTTGAATGTTGCTAAAATGAATATATTTCATTTATAACGAAGTTTAATAACTTACTTATACATACAATCATACTCACAGAGAGAAACATATATGAAAATGACTTCTAATTATTGTTCACCACACTAACTTATAAGAGTAAAATAATTAATTGACACACTTTTGCTGCTAACATTTCCACACCATTAGTATTACTGTCTTATCTGTTTTGTAAACATTTGAATTTGATTCTACTGTATGCAAGAAAGGCACTGTCTCGTTCAATTTCTGGACTGAATTTTTTTATATAAAAATGAGTATAATTAATCATTGAAATATTGGGTGGAATAAGTCCTTTTCTATCACTAAGGAATCTATATATATACACAAAGAGACGTAGACTAGGTGTATAACAACGAAGAAGAAATGACTAGATCTAGAGGGGAATATCGAGCATTATTGAGGTTTATTAATTGCAATTGGTTACAAACAAAATTCAAGGGCAGTAAATACTATTACTTTGCCGGTCGAATTCTTGTATTTCACTCAAAATTACCTCGAGTATTTGTGTCCTGCACATAGGAAGGTATATAACATAATCAACTAACTTTTACACGGGGACACCATCAATATATGCTTGAATGGACTTTTCATTACTCATTCTTACCGAAATTACCCTTTTAGGATAAGGTGATATCGAAATATGGGTTAATAGGCAATGCTCTTCATGAACAATTTTCCAGTACTCATCAAGTTCAAGTTTACTTGAGAGTTCCTTCATGTCATTCAATCTAATGTTTTTCTCATATTCTTGAGCTTCCAAAATACTTTTCTTAAGTGCCACCTTAACTGGATTTTCCTCTATTCACTGCCTTTTAGATTTGGGTGATTCCCTCCAGTTCACAGTTGAAGAAGACAGGTAATTAGGACAGTTAGAAGGAAATAAGGTACATTTTTCCTTATATGTGGCCGCTGCATTTGCACTGTAGTTTTTTCCCGTTTTTCCATCAGTAACGGACATTTCCCGCATAATGTCCTCTGAATGGAAGTGTTAGGATATAATCGTTAAGTATGCCATTGAATTAAGAAATTTATGCATATATGTTTCTATTCTACAAATATACACACATATGTATGTATGTTTATACACTAACACACACAAAATCACACACACTGATTTTCTTGTTTTGAACTTATCTGTGTATGCTTGGTTGGAATGAAATCTTTGAATGAAATCTTTACTTCTGATGGGACATAGCTACTGCTCTCAACCGTCTATTGCCTAGGGAAATTTAAAAACAAAATTTTTCTGGTGTTGCATAATTACCTACGCAATTTTTGAAACCTGTATTTAACACTCAAGTTTCTTTAATATTCATGCAAAAATATTGTAAATTATCGGAGTGACCTCACTCAACAAGTTCCTGGAAGAAACTGATTTGTTTTGCCTACAATCCGGGTTTCCAGGTAAGAAATTGCCTGGGTGACCAGCCCACTAATCTTATAGCGTTAGGATTTAAAGGGACCCATGGCCTGGCCTTCTAATTCTCGGTGGCCATGGTTTGATTCCCGCTGCCGAACATAAGAATTACTTCATATATGTACTTATCTCTCATTTGGATCAAAGACTTTTTTCTGACAAGCATACCTAAAAATTATAAACAGTATATATGAAGAATCTGAGAAATCGTGAGGTCATTGTGGCTATTATAATTTTATATACATACATACATATATATATATATATATATATATATATATATATATATATATACATATATATATATATATACTATATATATATATATATATATATATATATATATATATATGTATATATATATATATAGTGAGTGAAACAACTGTAAGGCACATTGCTAATTAATAAAAAACATGAGTTCAAAAACTTCTAGTTACCAGAGCAATAGAGACTTGCATAGAACTGGCAACATGATATCATATAAATGTGTGTACACATGTATATATATATCATTATTATCATATAGATTATATATATATATATATATATATATATATATATATTATATATATGAATGCCCTTAACTGTAATACAACAGTATATAATATATGATGTCCATAAACACTATTTGAAAGTTGCAACCATATATTTCCAGCCTTTCCTTCTGTGATTTATGGGCCTTTTATCTTAATAGTCTGTATATGTATATATCTGTATATATATATATATATATATATAGATATATATATATATATATATATATAATATAGATACATATATAACACGTGTACGTTTATATATATATACGTATATAGATACATATATATATATGTTATATATATACGTATATATATATATATATATATATATATATATATATATATATAATATATATAGATATATATATTATAATATATATATATATATATGCTAAAGGCAACCTATTTCATGGAGCAACACGGCCAAGCCCAGAAATAATAATATATATATATAATATATATATATATATATATAGTATATATATATATATATATATAATATTACATTTGTGTATAATCAGATACATTAAAATTAAATGTATATCTAACATTAAATTCTTGATAGGAACTTGGTAGGGTCTAGGTCTCAACACTTGATCATTACCTAAGTAGGCAATGCTCTAAGAATGAAGGACATAAAACAACAGCCTTACCTGTAACACATGTTCTATGATCTCATCACTGAATAAATATAAAGCAAGCTTTTAAAAATAAGATCAAATGCCTACTTTACATCACAGTAGCTTTCACATCTAACCAGCATTACCTAAAATGCAAAGAAGCTTCTTATACAGTAAGATATGGTCTACTTGAGAAATAAAAATTAAACTACGCTTCTGAGTGCAATAAAACACTGTCGTTAGCAAATGAACTTACCTTAAAATAACTCTGTTTGGTTTCCTTACCTGGGATGGGTAGTGTGAGATGTCATGGTCAGTGTCCTCTTCATTCTCAAAGGAGTCTCTGTAGTAGTATTCATCGTAGTATCGCCTGTCGTTCTCGTAGTATTCATCATCGTCGCATGGATCCTTAATGGGTTACAGAGGCTAAACTTAGCAAATGCCTACTTCTTTACGCAGCCCTTACTGAAGAAAAGCCTTCTTGCAAATTACAAATGCCTAAATAATTATGCAAATCTGCTACTAAAACTAGAGTAGTATGAGTTTTCTCTTGGGGCAGGACAGGGAGGGAAACTGTGTCATAACAGTGTTTTATTAAAAACCCAGTGGAAAAGGAGTGTGTATGTGATAACTGGAGATGGAAACTAAAGTCTACTACTGTCCAAAATGCATACTAATCTATAATAGAAGTCAAACCAATGAGCTTCCTCTTTGAATGACTCTAGCACTGGGCAAGTGCTGCAAATGCAATGAGTAATATTTACATGCCTAAAACTTAAGTCTATTTGAATTAGTCTACAAGATTGGTGTGGCCCATAAAACTGGCGTGCACCTGTGTTCATTATGGAAAAAAAATCTTCTTTATGCTACTTTTATACATTATGCAGACTCACCCTTGGATCATAACCTCTTCTGTCATCATAATAATCAGCATAGTAGTCATCTCTCCCATGGCCAATTTCTTCCTCATAAAGAGAATCTTCAGGCACCGTCTCAAAACTATCCTGTCTTTGCTGAGTTCTGTCTGTGTAAGCAGTATCACAGCTGTCTTCTCTTACTAGGAACGGCTGAAAAAATAATGTCATTAACATAAAATGAAAGAATACAAAAATTCTAGCTTAAAGATTCACCCTTTACTTACCCTTGCTAGCTTTGTACTACGTATTTGGAATATTTTCAAAGTACTAACTGAACACCATTGAAAGAAAACAATTACACATTTGTCTGATACTTAATTAATGGCAGAAGACAAGGAAACTAGATATACTTTAAGGAGTGTGTTTCAAGCCACTTTGTTCCTAAGCCTCATTAACTTTATTACTTTAATCTAGAAATGCTTACTGACAGCTGTCTCTAAGAATGTATTTGAAAGTTTGATGACCGATGAAATTCAGTTAACATGCCTATCTACAAGAAAAAATTTACATATATTTACTCTTTTTGCAATAAGACTGAAATAAACTATTCCCACGGTATATGTTGAAACGCAACCAACATTTCTTTAAAATTCCAAAAATAATATTAATTGTAGGTTGTTTTTCAGCAAAATATTCAACAGTCTGGTAACTACACACAACAAGAATAAACATATTTGACATATTATGACATGGTTTATTTTCAATTACCAATTTTGTTAAAAGAACACGACAGAAATAATATTTGGCAAAATTTTAATTGAGTGGAATTGCCATTTAAGTGTATGAATTTTTAAAAAATTACTAATTACTATACATAGCTCATTACTATTCAAAACTGCAACATCATGTTAACTTCTTTTTACAAGGCTCTCTGGCATTAGCAATATTCAGTACAGTGCCAGTAGTTTAAACAAACAACTCAGCTAATTCATTTATCCTACACAGGGCCGACCCATACAATTTGTAAAAATCATGGTCAGTGAAGTGAATCATTTTTGGAACTAATAATGTTATGATTTTTCACATAACTGCTAATATCTTAGTAAACGGTACAAGTAGTTTAAGTTCTATTATTTACATTATTTTACTAGGTACAAGATTTTACATTAAAACCAAAATATTCACTGCAAGAAAGGATTCAGTCATATTTATATTAGTAAGAACACGTACTACATAATATATCAGAAATAAAGTGTAAACACAAAGCATAATGACAGCATAATATTCCACATATTCACTTCCATTTGTTCAAAGATGGTGTTTATATAAATCTCCAATATGCAAGTAAAGAGGGCAACCTAGGGTCGTCCTTTTCACTCACAATTTCTCGTTCAATTTCATCACTTAGACATAGAGCACTGAATAAAATCCCTTTTCTGAAAATTCCTAAGCATGATACAATATAATAATTTATGCAGTGATTTTGCTATTTTGTTAATATCTCCCAAAAACCAAAATGTGCTACACATTTCTTAATTATAACAACAACATCGACCCCCAGGTTAAAGAAACTTTGTATAAATGAAATTTACGAATACATGATGCTTACAAGTTTGCATAATGCACAATTTGGCTGGATATTAGTGTCTTACATATAAATGTTATTGATTTTTTCTGGGCTCAGTTCGTGTCGCTGCGCGAAATATCCTTTAATCCATTATTTCTAAGGTAAATGTACTAACACATACCAGAGAATAAATAAAATAAGAAAAGGTCAGTACAACTGACTCGCTCACCCTCCAAGAGGGTGTCGGTATGAACACTATGGCGAGTGAGACCACTACCACGAACCGCTTGCCAATAGAAATCTCCCACTACAAAATCCCCCCAAGAGGGGAGCCGACCCACAGAGTGGGCAGCAACTACTACTACTGCATCCCATGCTGCCGACTGCTGCGCCTCTGGTGGCCATCCTTTTCGTTAGCGCACAGCGTATACACGTGCCCTTTTTTGCTTGTTACCGCTCCGTGGTCACTACGTGATCACGGAGCAGCCAGACGCCTGTCCAGTCATCTTTCCCTCCTCCCGCTCTTCCATAGGGCCGGGGGGAGGGTTGGTCTGCCCACGCTCGCTCTACATACCCGGGCCTGCCTCCCTCTCCCCCTAGGCGGAGGGAGTAGGGGGACGGGTTCAGACCCAGACCTGGATTCGACCATTCTCCAGCTTCTCGGTACGCTCGGAGGGATAAGGTGGGGGGGGGACTGGCCTTTCCCCCCCCTCCGTCGTCTCTCCGTCGCTAGCTCGAGTCTGTTTGCCCTCTCGCCCTTTCCCACCTTACTGGGGCTCTTTATCTACCGGAGCTCCGGCATCCACGTGGAAAGGTGCTAGTTCACCCGGACGGGCGGACTGCGGCATACAGTTGGTCTCTACTAACCACTCCGTCGCGCTGATATAGCGTCACGCTCCGCCACGCACCGGACTTAGTCCGGTACGTCCCATGTTTTTAGGTTTAAGTTTAGTTTTTAATTTAAACTATATTAAGTTTAATTTAAGCTACATTAAACCTCCCCTCCATTGCATGCTCACACCGGATCTCTCCGGGGTTATAGCCTATTCAGGCGGTAAGGGAGGGGTTATGCCCGAAATTTTTTCGCGCTCCGGCATGCAACGGAGTTCTTTTAACCTTTAGCCTGTAAGTGATATCTTTTAGGATGCTCATGTGTCTTTTCACTTACAGACCACCAACTGTGAGCATCCGGGATGCACTGCCATGCTCCAGGACCCCTGTGGGCATGAAGTCTGCCGGTCCCATGCTCCATGCGCGACTCCGCACGGGAACCTCCAAGTCTGGTATCACGAGACCTGCACGATTTGCTATGATCTGGTGAGCCAGCTCTTAGACGGGGTAAGTATTTCCAACTCCGTTAGCCAATCCCTACAGGATTATAGTTCTTAAGTTTAATTTTAATCTTATCTTAAACTTAAACGAGTTTTATATGGGATATCGCATCCTCTATAATTTTAAGTTAACCTTGTACTTAAGTTTTAATTTTAAGTTTATTCTTAAAAAACTAACAAGTACCCTCTCTTCCAGGCTCCGGCTGTTAGAGACACCGCACTGGCAACCCTGCGGGCCTGGGTCGGCGGTTTTGGGAAGAACGCCGCCAAGGGTCAGCCCTACATACTGGAAAAGAAGTTGGCGGTCCTGATCTTCCCCGGCGGCAAGTCAACGGGCTACGTCGACCCAGCAGAGGCGGGCCCGACTATTGCGCTGATTCACGGGAACCTCCAAGTCTGGTATCACGAGCACTGCACGATTTGCTATGATCTGGTGAGCCAGCTCTTAGACGGGGTAAGTATTTCCAACTCCGTTAGCCAATCCCTACAGGATTATAGTTCTTAAGTTTAATTTTAATCTTATCTTAAACTTAAACGAGTTTTATATGGATATCGCATCCTCTATAATTTTAAGTTAACCTTGTACTTAAGTTTTAATTTTAAGTTTATTCTTAAAAAACTAACAAGTACCCTCTCTTCCAGGCTCCGGCTGTTAGAGACACCGCACTGGCAACCCTGCGGGCCTGGGTCGGCGGTTTTGGGAAGAAAAACCCCGCCGCCAAGGGTCAGCCCTACATACTGGAAAAGAAGTTGGCGGTCCTGATCTTCCCCGGCGGCAAGTCAACGGGCTACGTCGACCCAGCAGAGGCGGCCCGACTATTGCGCTGATTCAGCAGCAGCTCGCCGCTTCGTTGACTGATCCAGGCCAGGACATCTCGTCGGAGGAAGTCGCGACGCTGGACCTAAACATTGAGCCGATGGTAGGTGTTGACGACCTGTTGGTCGAGGTGAGTACGTTGGACGCCCAAGGGCTTCCCTTAGGCGCCACTGGATCTTCTACTCCTGCACAATCTCCAGCTTCCTTCCAAGGCTTTACAGGAGCCGAGCTTTATACTTCTCCTGATGCTTCTGTTAGACCTAAGGTCAAAGGACAAGCGGTGGTAAAAACCTTGACTAAGACGTCGTCGTCATCTAAAAAGACTTCGTCGGCGTCAACATCTCGCAAGTCTCCGGCTACAAACCCCGGAGCAGAGAGGTCTAGAGCTTCTGGGTCCGGCTCCAAATCCTCAAGGAGTAGATCCTCCAAGGAGAGATCACACACTCCAGCGGAGTCAACCGTTCCTTCACTGCCTTTGGTCCCTGTTCAGAGCTACCCGTCCACCTCCGCAGCAGCTCCGGCTTTGGATCCCAATGCTGGCCTGTTGCAACACATGGGGGATCTGGTCGGGACTCTCAAGAACAGTATGGAGCAGATGTTCTCACGGTTGTCTGATAGGATCAACTCCCAGGACAACTTATCGCCGGACTAAGCCAAGCTCCGCTAGCTACTCCCCACCTTTCGGGCACAGGGGTACCTCAGTTGCCACCATATGACTCTCTGCCTCCGTTCAGCATGAACAATCCCTGGAGAGTGGCGTCATACGCCCCCTTCCAAGACGGACTTATCTCCATCCCGGAATGTGGAACTCGAAGGATTGAGGACTTCGAGTTCTACCCGGAAGATCTCCAACCGCCGTTCATCGGCTACGCCAGGCTCACCGCCGCTGCCATGACGCGAGATGATAAGGTCCCTAAAGAGACAGTCCTCTATTCACGAGACCAGGCTCAAAGAGAATGGCTCAGGTGCTTAGAGGACATGGACTGCTCGAACACTAAGATACAGCCGTTTAAGAGTCCATTTACAATCTTCACAATGGAAGAGGGTACTCCGCTTCCTTTCCTGACGAAGATTGCTACGGTCACTATCCCAGCGGCCCAGAAGGGGGACTCGTTACCGCAGCTAAAGGAAGCGGACCCTACATCTCCTTTACTTCCCTCAACCGGAGATTTGTGGGAAGACCTGCCCAACACTTTTTCTGCGGGCAAACTCAAACCGGACTGTGCTATGGAGCAGTTTGGTGAGAAGCTGCCTAGACTTCCAGATAGCCTCATTCAGGCAGAGTTTGATGCCAAGTCTAGGCTGGCCAGGTCTCTCAATACCATGGCCATGACGGAGGTGGCTACCATTTCTTATGGTTCCGAGCCACTGTTCAAGCTAATCACCAAGTCACTGACTCAAACGGTGCAGTCTGACTTGTTCGAGTTCGCCACAGCCAGAACAAACTGTCGGAAACATGTCCTCCAAGAAGCAACTATTCGGCATGAACCGAATAAGTTGCTTTTTCATCAAACATCTGGTGGGAGCAGACCTCTTCCCAGATGCAATGGTAAAGGAGGTCCAGGCAGAGGCTACGAGGCTTAACCAAAGCCTTAAGGATCGTTGGGGTCTCACGGCAAAGAGACGCCAAGATCAAGCTGTCAGGGGTAAGGCTCAGAAGAAACCCAGACGTTTCCAGCCTTACCAAAAGAAACAGCAACGGTTTGCCCAGCCTGTTTCGGCCGTTCCGTTGGTGCAGGCAGCCCAACCCTCTACCTCCAAGGCTCAATCACAGCCTATTTATGTGATTTCCCCCCAGCCTCAACCCTCCACCTCTTACGCTGTCTCCCCAGCCTTCAACCAAGTGTTCGAAGGCCAGGCCTTTCAGAAGTATGACCGCTCGGGTAAGGGAGGCAGAGGTAAGCGATCCTTTCGTCAGAGAGGATCGGGAGGGTCCCTTAATAGAGGAAAGCACTTCAGGGGAGGCCGTGGAGGCTACCAACACCAATGAGGACTTCCAGGTAGGAGGGAGGCTGTTTCTCTTCCGCCACCGGTGGGGATTCAGCAAATGGGCGCAAAGCATTGTGTCGAAAGGCCTGGGTTGGAGTTGGGTGGCGAATCCGCCCCCACCCAGACCTTTCCGCCAAACTTCCATTCAAAGAATTGACGGAGTATGCGGAGGACCTCCTTCAGAAAGGAGCAATAGCGAGAGTCAACAGATTAAGTTTCAAGGGCGCTTATTCAGCGTTCCAAAGAAAGGCTCACAAAAAAGAAGGTAATCTTAGACTTGTCCCGCTTAAACTTGGCCTCCATTCGCTGCGACAAGTTCAAGATGCTCACCATCTCGCAGGTGCGGACCTTACTTCCCCGTGGGGCCGTCACACCTCTATCGATCTTACAGACGCATACTATCATATCCCTATTGCAAGACACTTTCGCCCGTATCTGGGCTTCAAGATAGGAGAGCAGGCATTCTCCTTCAAGGTAGTTCCCTTCGGCCTCAACGTAGCACCCAGGGTGTTCACGAAGTTGGCGGAAGTGGTCGTCCAACAACTAAGATCGCAAGGGATTATGGTAGTAGCGTATCTCGACGATTGGCTAATTTGGGCTCCAACAGTCGAGGAATGCCACAAAGCAACACTGGAAGTAATCCGGTTCCTGGAATATCTAGGCTTCAAGATAAACAGGACCAAATCAAGACTCACTCCGGAGTCAAACTTCCAGTGGCTGGGCATTCAGTGGAATCTATCCTCCCATACTCTGTCGATTCCATCAGCCAAGAGGAAAGAAATAGCGAAGTCAGTAAAGCAATTTCTAGGACACAAACTTGCGTCAAGGAGGACCCAGGAAAGAATTCTGGGTTCACTCCAGTTTGCATCAGTGACAAACATCTTGATGAAAGCCAAACTGAAAGACTTAACCAGAATCTGGCGCTCACGAGCAAATGTCAGGTCCAGGGACAAATTATCCTCAGTCCCTCAGATTCTACGGAATCGTCTACGCCCTTGGGCAAAAGTCAAGAACTTGTCAATATCAGTACCCCTTCAGTTTCCTCCTCCGGGATTACCATCCACACAGACGCTTCGTTAAGCGGTTGGGGAGGATATTCTCAGTTCAAGAAGGTTCAGGGGACCTGGTCACCCCAGTTCCGTCAGCTTCATATAAACGGTATTGGAAGCAATGGCAGTGTTCTTGACTCTAAAAAGGTTACGTCCGCCAAAGAACTCCACATAAAGCTAGTCTTAGACAGCGCAGTGGTAGTCCATTGTATAAACAGGGGAGGCTCCAAATCACGTCATCTAAATCATGTCATGGTAGCCATCTTCTCCCTGGCGGACAAGTTCAGTTGGCACCTCTCCTCCACCCATATAGCTGGAGTGAGAAACGTCATAGCAGATGCTCTATCCCGATCAGTTTCCTCTGGAGTCGGATGGTCACTGGACAACAGTTCGTTCCAATGGATTCTTCAGAGAGTTCCAGGTCTACAAGTGGATCTCTTCGCATCCCAAGCGAACCACAAACTCCCATGTTATGTGGCCCCCAACCTGGACCCTCTGGCCTATGCCACGGACGCCCTGGCCCTAGACTGGAACAACTGGGAGAAGATTTATGTCTTCCCTCCAGTGAATCTTCTCCTGAAGGTTCTGAACAAACTCAGGACATTCAAGGGTCAAGTGGCTCTAGTAGCCCCAGACTGGCCGAAGAGCAATTGGTACCCCCTAATTCTTCTGGAACTGGGTCTTCGTCCTCTTCGAATTCCCAATCCCAGGCTCTCCCAGTCAGTACAAACGAAGACTGTGTTCGCTTCCTCAGGAATTCTCAAAACCCTAACTTTATGGATTTCATGAAGTTTGCAGCCAAAAGAGATGCAAATATTGATCCTCAAAATATTCTCTTCTTGGAATCTGATAAAAGAGATTCAACTTTGAGACAATATGATGCTGCAGTCAAAAAGTTAGCAACCTTCCTGAGAGAATCAGATATTAGAATCATGACAATCAATTCAGCTATATCCTTTTTCAGGTCTTTATTTGAAAGGCTTAGCAGCTAGCACTTATTACGACAAACAAGTCAGCCTTTGAAAAAGATTTTTCAATTTGGTTTCAATATAGACTTGACAGACTCCTACTTCTCGTCTATTCCCAAGGCTTGTGCTAGACTTAGACCTTCTGTTAGGCCTACGTCAGTGTCATGGTTCTTAAATGATGTTCTAAAGCTGGCTTCAGAAACTGATATGACACTATTTCATTTATAATGCTCTTAAGAAAAACTCTATTTTTATTAAGCTTGGCTTCAGGAGCTAGAATTTCAGAACTGTCGGCATTATCCAGGGATCCGGATCATGTTGAATTTCTTCCCCACAGGGGAAGTGCTACTTTCTCCGGAACGTAGTTTTATAGCTAAGAATGAAGATCCTTTGATGAGGTGGGAACCATGGAAGGTTGTACCCCTTCCACAAGATATTTCTCTTTGCCCAGTATCGACCTTACGAGCCTTTCTGTCCAGGACCTCCTCATCCTCATCGGGTCCTCTCTTTAAGAGAGAAAAAGGTGGTACTTTATCTATTAAAGGCATCAGGCAACAGATCCTGTACTTTATTAAGCAAGCCAATCCTGACTCCTTCCCTAAAGCACATGATGTCAGGGCAGTAGCCACCTCAATTAACTATTTCCAGCATATGAATTTCGATGACTTGAAAAAATATACTGGATTGGAAATCGCCGACAGTATTTAAACGTCATTACTTAAAGTCCTTGGAAGCTCTGAAATTTTCAGCAGTTGCGGCGGGTAACATAGTTTCCCCCGACTCTGCTTAATCTTTAGTAGAAGATCCAGTCCTCCTTTCTACCTGCCTCACCCAACAGTTCGTATACCTGCCATGTTCATCTACGTTTACCTTGAGTCTTAGCTGCTCTTATGATGGTATAGTGGGTGCCCCTTATTTTTTTGCTAGGGTCACTCACAATTGATTGTATATAATGATCTCTTGCATGTGATCCCCTTATTTTTATAGGGGACACATAGTATTTACAATGGTTACGGTTTTGTATATTAAGTCATATACATTCCCTTTTATATTATTATTGAAGTTTGTTCTATTCAAATTATTGTTATAATTGCCTTGAGTTCTTTGTACATAAAATAATTCTATACACAGATACTGGTTTCAACATATATTCCATGTAAACCCTGTATATATGTTAAATTTAAGTTAATTTTAAGAAATATTATTAGCATTAAGTTAAATTTAAGTAATATTTCTAATTTTGTATCAGTGTGTATATGTATATTTATTAGCAATTATATTTCTTTATTTTATGTTATCTTTTATTTGAGACCCTTTTTGTTTTTATTCTTTACAATCTTGTGCTATTTCTCTGGTACGATTTCGCGCAGCGACACGAACTGAGCCCAGAAAAGGGATTTTGACGTAAGGAAAAATCTATTTCTGGCGATTGGTTCGTGTCGCCAGCGAAATCCCGCCCTGCCCATCCCATCGCTCAAGATTGTGCTCTAACTTCAGGATGGCCACCAGAGGCGCAGCAGTCGGCAGCATGGGATGCAGTAGTAGTAGTTGCTGCCCACTCTGTGGGTCGGCTCCCCTCTTGGGGGGATTTTGTAGTGGGAGATTTCTATTGGCAAGCGGTTCGTGGTAGTGGTCTCACTCGCCATAGTGTTCATACCGACACCCTCTTGGAGGAGTGAGCGAGTCAGTTGTACTGACCTTTTCTTTATTTTATTTATTCTCTGGTATGTTGTTATACATTACCTTAGAAATAATGGATTAAAGGATATTTCGCTGGCGACACGAACCAATCGCCCAGAAATAGATTTTTCCTTACGTCAAATCCCTTTTTTTTTCACCACAAAACTATCCAACGATGGCACTTTCGAAAAAGATGATGTTATGAGGTGTCAGAGGCAGTAAACAGTAACAAACTTGGGAAAATCACTTGAGCAATGGTTAATCCTTTATCATCTCCAATCTTTTTATATCCTTTTTGCCATTTTTGACACCATATTATAGTATTTCCTAAGAAATTTGGATGAATGAAGGTGCTGTGAATTTTGTAGTTTGTAACTGTAACTGTTTTATTGTATTCAAGTTTGTTTGTATGGTGTTTTTACGTTGCATGGAACCAGTGGTTATTCAGCAACGGGACCAACGGCTTTACGTGACTTCCGAACCACGTCGAGAGTGAACTTCTATCACCAGAAATACACAATTCTCACTCATCAATGGAATGGCCGAGAATCGAACCCGCGACCACCGAGGTGGGAAGCAAACACCAAACCAACTGAGGGGCTTATTGTATTCAAGAGTGAGAAGTGTTGTGAAAGTCTTAAATAAGGTTTTGCAAGGAGGTGTGATGATTTCTTCTGGCTGGATACAGATTATCTGTGGTGCTCAACATCTTCGTTATTTCTATTCATATTTGCTTCTTCCTATGGGAGAGATTAATGTTTGTAAACAATGAAGCATATCTAGCACATGCGCAGTAGCTGGTGGGCAAAAGCGAACAATAGCAGACGACGCTCTCATCTAATTTAAGTGTTTTGTGCACACTGTACATATATGGCAGAGTAAGGTTTCTTTCTGGCTTATTACATTGTATTATGTACTCTCGTGAAATGCTGTGTTAGTTTCTCAAAATGTGAAAAAAATACTCTCAAAGTTGCTTATGTTGTAAATTTTTCAATCTGTTACCTTCGGTTACCATGAGAGAAAAAACATTCCAAGGCAACAATAAACATTTAAGTAAACTTAAATATTATTTTGCTTTCCATAAAGGTTTATAATCCAGTAGTTTCAAACAACTTTCACACGAGGGCAAGCTAGCTGTCTGTGTCACTGCACTCTTGATAGTGGGAGGATCTGAAATTCATTGAACCTTATCTCGATCCATTTTCTGTGAATCACAACTGTTGTTCGTGTGAAGTCTGTTGTTATTTTTTACTCTAAAGACATGGAAGCATAATTTTATGTATTTATTGTTGGTATATGGGTTAAAATAAATAAGTATACAGGAATGTGGTGGAGTAATAGTTTTAAATTTTCTATGAAGTAAAATCACGTGAATTTTGAGCAGTCTTCCGAAACGATGTCAATTAAAATATGTAAATCTGAAATTTCAATAACAAAATGCTTTTATGCTCTTATATTTTGCATAAGATTATATTATTTCATAAAGATCAATTTCCAATTGGTAGATAGGACGAATTAGATACATATGGGTGAAAACTGTCCGTGTGCTGGTAGTGGCAGATAAATATTATTGGAACGTCAATTTTGGCATGTTTAGCAGACGAACTTTTAATGATGGTAATAGACATGGAGGGGCTAATGTGTGGGTCTTTGGAACTTAGTAATAATATTACTCATTTACTGAGCAAGTGCTCTACCTTATACCTCCTGAGCAATTTAGGCCAGGTTAATAGGTGCTTTGGCCCACCGCTCTCTTTCATCTTAATTCTTTTTAACTCTTGCATGAGTTGAACAGTGAGTGGCTGCCAGCCACTTTTTCCTCTTTTCCTTGTCCTTTTCTCACTGGGAATATGATGCCAGGATACTAGGCTTCCCTTTCCCCACCTATTGCGCATCCTACAACAAGACACAACTGAACCATTGCCTAGAAATAAGGTGCAGATTAACTTGAAAAGTTAACTTTCGTCTGACACAGTAGTGAAGTGTAAAGGCTTTTTGCCCACCAGCCATGTTATTGTTTGGGAATGACGTGTTGATGACTCCTATTCTAAAAACTGTAGAATGTATTCAGTTAAATCTGATGTGGGTGAGTTCTGACACTTGAAACCTAACCCTACACTATTAACCACTTAAGAAATGCTATTTGAAAAATGATAGGTATTGCCTTTTAGGATAAGTCATTATGGGCCACAACATAATTATATACACAAGGCCAGTTGCATGTGCATAGGTGTGTTGTGGTCTAGACCGAATGGCAGCCTTACATGATTCTTGATTATGTAACCCAAACTTGTCAAGTTGTAAGACAGGTACTGATGATGTATTATAGACGAACTGGGTTGACAGACAGGTGCGGATGGAAACATAGTGTCTGTCGTGCATACGAACAAACATAAACAAAAAGGAACAGGGCCCCCGCTGTGAATGTGTTTCTTCACAGACGAAAATGCATGAATAATATTACATAGAGGGAATGGATTCCCGACACATATACATCAAAAGAAAGGGCGTAAAATGCTCTACATAATGGGTAAAGGAACAACATGACTTGATGATGAACTGCAACAAAAATATAGAAAAAGCATTGTCCTTACAAATACTCCCCCCCCCCCCCCCACAGACAATGAAATGATTATGAAATAATGACAGGATGAAAAATATCTCGGAGGCAGGAGGCGACCCCGTGTCCTTGTGACACTTGTGAGACATTATCGAATGCCGAGTCCTTCAGCGTTGCTGGCGGACAGGATGCCTCCCCTGGCGGTTGCCTGGGGGGTTTTACTGTTGACTGCTGGCAACCAAGACTGCGGAGGGAGCTGCGTTGTGTGTGGTGGTGGAGTGGGACGGGCTGTGGGGACCCCCGGGTGTGGCGGCGGCATAGGTTGGGGTGATGAAGTCCCCAGCGTGGTAGCGGTGTCAGCAGGTCAAGGAAGCCCACAGGTCTGTCTCTTTCTGATGGGTCCCTTCACATGTGGGGATTTGTGGAAACGAGATGGCAGATAGGAAAGAGAATGCTGCTAGTGTCTCATCAGAAACAGCCTTTAGTAAAGTGCTTCATACAGATCTAAAAGGTCCTTTTAGGTCTTATATTTTAAGCAAATGGCAAGAAAGATGGACTTCTCTTCATCTTGCCAATAATAGAAAGTAAAGAAATATTAGAAATAATATATTGCCGCGGCCTTCGTCTCTCCAGTCTGATAGGCGAACAGAAATAGTTTTAAGCAGACTGAGGATTGGGCACACTTACTTGACCCATCAGTTTATTTTAGAAGGGGGCAGCATCCCAGAGTGTGCTTGCGGTGGCGAGATGCTAACAGTGGAGCACATTCTGGTTGCTTGCCCCAGATATTTTAACCAGAGAGAGATATCTTAGGGGTAAATCCCTTTGTGATATTTTGGGAGATGAAGCAGATATTTCTGCTCTCATCTCCTTTTTAAAGTCTATAAACATTTTTAATAACATTTAATTATTTTTTATCTATCACATCGTAGATATATATATTTATTTATTATGCATTTTCTTCATTCATTTCTTCATTAATTTCTCATATGGTAATTTATATATGAACCACTTTCTTCATACACTTATTAACTCAATTATAATGTAATTTATTTACTCTCCATTACGGCGCTGAATGGCTTCTTTGGCCCCAGTGCCTGGGCTTTTGCCCTAAAACTCATACATCCATCCATCCACAGGTAGCAGAGTCGGCAGGCAGAGGAGGCCCACAGATGCAGCAGCGGTGTTGGTGGGCCGAGGAGGACTACAGGTGCTGGTGTCAGAAGGGCAAGTTGGTCCACAGGTGTGGCAGTGATGTCGGGCAGGCCGAGCGAGCCCCAGGGGGGGTGGGGGCACCGAGCAGGTTTACATATGCAGTGGTGGTGTTGGGAGGTTGCCTGGGGACTTGCAAGTGCAACAATGGCGCTGGGGCAAGAACTGAGGAGTTATCTGGCATCTCTCGGGTTGAGGCAAAGGAGGCTGTGACATCGGATGGACGTTTCTGGACTGCCACCTGATTTTGTTGGCTGACCAGCACCCGGCTACCCGTCCTCAAAAAACGCTAAAACACGCTAGGAAGCTGTGCCATGAATGAGCCCATTAATGGCGTCAGCGTCGTCCTCGGACTGGAGTTTTCAGAGACCTAAACTGTGGTGCTGTATTGAGTCTACTAAAGGTTCTCTGAAGGTGAACGGCCGTAATTAGTCCATTATAGGCTGGGCCTAAACACTGTGTCACCGACTCTGGGAGGTCACCAGTTGTGAGGACCAGAGAGTAAGACAGGTAGTTGGGTACTGATAATTTATTACAGACGAACTGGATTGACACAGACAGGTGAGGACAGAACCGTAGTGTCCGTCACGCACGCACGAACAAACATAACAAAAAGGGGCAGGGCCCCCGCTGTGAATGTGTTTCTTCACAGACGAAAATACATGAATAATATTACATAGAGGGAACAGATTACCGACATATATACATCAAAAGAAAGGGCATAAAATGCTCTACAGAATGGGTAAAGGAACA
This sequence comes from Macrobrachium nipponense, assembly GCF_015104395.2. NCBI lineage: Eukaryota > Metazoa > Arthropoda > Malacostraca > Decapoda > Palaemonidae > Macrobrachium > Macrobrachium nipponense. The sequence continues at coordinate 85,624,080 of NC_087201.1, forward strand.
ACGTGGCTTGATGATGAGATGCAATAAAAATATAGAAAAAGCGTTTTCCTTACAGTAGCACCAAACTTAAAGTGCTGTTTCGGGACTTTTAGTAAATTGGGTAGTACTGACTACCTGTGAAAAACATCATGCTATGCCTGGAAAATGAGAGGCATGACACTAGCTACCCTGGGCACTTATAGCATGACATAATTTATGCTGTAAAATGCAAAATGCAGGAAGGAAATGAGTTTGTTCACGTGATGTGAGTTAAAGATATATTTAAAAGGAAAGCAATCATAACAGCAATTTTATGATCACTATTTGTTATCAAAGGCAGACTATTGTAAGCCCTAGTGCTGGCCTAGTTAAATTCATTAGTAGGAAAACTAAGAGTTTAATTTTTTTCTCTAAGGCAACAATTTCTGGAGTGGAGTGCAAGTCCCATGGGTGATGTTCCTGCTCAAGGATAAGGGTGAAATTGAGTACAGTCCCTTAATTGTTTGTGAGAAATGCAGGGCTTCTAATTTATTATCTCGTTGATTACTTGATTGTTGAATTGTTTTAATTTTGTCATGTCAATAGGAAGTGAGTCCTTAGAATCAGTTTCAAAATTACGAGAAAGTGACTAACTCGCCATCCCATGTCTCCCTTATCAGTCGTAAACGTCCTTCTCTCGAGAGATATCAACCGAGACGGATGCTGGGTGGGGAGCTCCAATTAACTGCTTTTCCGTGTTTCCACTTGGGAGTGAGTTGTGAGTGGCATGCAATTCTGTAAGTAATCTGTGTTAATCTTTGCCATCATTGGCCCAATGTATAGAATAACGTTTGCCGTAATAGTGGAGTGGCTCAAAATCGCACATATGTATATTTTTGTTTGGAGATGGCAAATGCTTGCAAGTTTTTCAGGAATCTCATGGCCGCATGTCCACGTTTCTAGATGTCCGTCACTTAAGTGTGTAAATATGAAAGTAAATTATTTAGTTTTGAAATAATATTGTAAAACCCAGACATGTTTTAGTCAAGTTGCCCTTGTGCACAGGCTGGAGCCTATCCCCCTAAGGTAGGACTATCGGCCAATTAACATCAGGCACAAACTGGTAAGTAAGTCGCAATATAATTCGCGATACAGAGAGTTTGTGGGGTTTTTAAGATGTTTGGAAATTAGGTTAAGTTGTTGGGTGGTAGCCTAACTTTAAAGAAAACTTTATGCCTTTTGTACTGCCTCAAGAGTATTATTTTTTGAGTGGTGATGTAACTTTATTTTGTATGGAACCATACCTAATAGGTTGAGGTGAATGTAGAATTCAGTAGGTGGTACTGTGATCAGTGAGAATGTTTACCAAGTGAATGCCATTTGTTTTATATACCTTTGATAAGAAAGGTGTTATTAGTGTCTGCAAGTCTTTCTTTTGTTACACACAAACAGTATCAATGTGGTTATAGTATAAACCTACGTAGAAAATCATTACCCATCCACCTCCTTAGAACCTGCTACTGTAAATTCAAATGCACTTGATATATAAATTTTGTTTGTTTGTTGTTGGTGTGCTACAAACACTGCAGTTGGTGGCAGCCTACCCAAAGTGTATTAAATTACATATAATGAGGAAGCTGCAGAAGAGATTAATACAACACAGAGTACATATCTAGTAATAAAATTAAACCGTTTTACAAACAACCCCCCCTACAGTAAACTAAGAGTATTCACAAAACAGACCACAGAGTAAGATTCACCCACCTACATTTAATATCGAATAATATCCAATTTTGTATACACGAGTGAAGAGATAGAATAAATAATTTCTATTCTTCTTATCTTGGATGGTCTAATAAAGTAAAATTAAAATAAATAATTTCTATTCTTATTATCTTGGATGGTCCAATACAGTAAAATTTTCATATCTGAAAACTACTATTTAGAAACTTGCAGAAATTCTACTAATAAGCTTGACATTACAGAATCAGTGAAAAATCATGCACAAATAAGCATCGAGACTTGTAAACCAAAGGGTGGCCACCATCATCGTTTTACTGTATTTTGAAAACCGTCCACATTCCAAAATGATACATTCAAGATTTATTTCTCTCTTCTGAGTAGGCAAAAGCACAAATATACACTAATGAAGCTAATGTTTGTCTAGTATATCACGTCAGAATAAATTTTCCAAGAAAATATAAATAATTCTAATTCACGTCAGAATAAATTTTCCAAGAAAATATAAATAATTCCATGTTTGTCTGCATTAGACAAACATGGAAGGATTCTGGTGTCAGTAGCATCTTAACTATCAAATACACACACATACTATGTATATACATTGATTATAGTACAGACTAATAGAGCCAAGGCCCTGTCGGATGAATGCAAGGTATGCTTACAAGCAACAATCAGATTTAAACTCAAAAGTTTTATGCAAAAGTTAATTGTCAACATGTTCCTCCCGTATTTGTAACAAAATATACGTACTGTATAGAAACAACCTTGAAAAAATCAATCCCTTATGGCTTTTATCTCTTAAACAACATACAATTCTGTGGAGAGGTAGCCTAACTTGGTTTACCCGCAAATACATTACGTAATGTATTTTTACAGATATAAAATGTGTTTATAAGAATCCCTCAAAGTCACTGTTGTTTATGCTGTGCTTAAGTTGTCTACGACAGTTCTTTGGCATGTGTTGTTCATTATTATATTAAATAATAATAAATATAGTATATAAGAGATGGCACTTATGAGTTGTTACACATGACATAAGTTTGGTAACTTTGTAATTCACTTGACAAGCATAGCCTGTTACAGTATGATTGACTGAAAATCAAATTTGTTCCACAAGCACAGCCAACTAAAAATGCAATTTCCCCAGTGAGTAAAGACTAGTCATATTTTTTTTTAAATTCATTTAAGGAGATTGGTTTACAGAGGAAAAGTGGTAGGCCTACTGTTATTTGGGAGGTTGAAAATACAACTCGCCTGAGACATGATACAGCATCATGAATATGCTTAGGGATCAAAACATTATCTAAGAGGTTATCATTAATCTAGTGTTATAATGACCACTGAGGTAAACCTTTACTTTAGTTGCATGGCCTCATTCCTGACAGTCGCCTTTTAGTTAGGGCACATCTCCCTGTGTTAAGTTAAGTAGGATTTGGTTAGGTCAGGACCTGGTATTATGGGAATGGCTCTGTCTATTTTTTCCCGGGATGTACACTAGTGTTGCACCAACCCCTATTTTTTTTTTTGCCATACCCCTAGGTTAGGTTAGGTTACTTCTTTCAAGGAAATTTTCTGCAGGTAATTTGGTAGTCTGAAACTTAAAGATTTTATTCTTCAAGAAGATTCAATGGTTAGATTTTAAGATATGGCAACCCTCGTTTTCAGGGAAGTTCCATTAGTCTGTTACGGTTCAGGGATAACGCTTATCGGGCACCAATAACCGGATAGCGGCGCATTATGGCGTCGAAAATCGCAGATTTTTTGGCACTAGACAAGCTCAATAAAACCGGATTGCTGATAACTGGGGACTGCCTATCATATGTCTACGGCTATAAACTCTGATGCTGTAGCATAAGCAAAGTATCCCAAAATACTAATGTGCTTAAATCATGCTTGGCTGTTACTTCTCACCAGCCATCAAGCTGAACAACAGTAATTCTTTATTTCTAATTTTTTATTATTAAGATCTTAAAAAATTACGTCTACTATAAGTATTTCACGTTTTTTTACTTAAACCTTTTCCATTCTTTCCACTTGTTTCTATATACTGTTATGGATGAATAAAATACTCTTCTATGAATAAGGTTATCATTTTGAGTTTCTTTGTTTGTGCAAGAATGTTATGCCTGGAATTTTTTACAAATTTCACCAAAATGAGACTGGACCTTCTGTGGAAGAGTGCTCAGATCTTCCCCAATTAACAAACCAAAAACATTACACTTAATTGCAACACATTTTGACAACCAGATTTAATTACTTCTACATAGGAAGCCTGTAAGATGTCATATGAATTTGATGTGAGCAGAGGTATGCATTCGCTGAATGCGCTTTTTTATTTTTATTTTAGAGTTATTTGTTTAGTGACTTTCTTTTCTTCACTGACATTTTTTAATACTATCCTTTTCCTCAGTTTCTATGCCACTTGCTTCTAGATTGAAGATAAAATCTTGAGCAAGGTGTCCTTTCTCCTGTGGGCTTGAAGTTAAAATCTTTCATAACATTTTTGTGAAATTTAACTAAACTTTTTAGGCAATCTCCTAACAACTGGACAAACACAATGTCCTTATCGGAGATATTAAGTGTGATCATGAGGTCAAATACTACTATCATGAAATAATTAAAAATGACCCTACCGAGAGCAAAACTTAATGTGACATACTGCAATACAAATGAGTCCCTAATATCAAGAACAAAAATGACAACTTGAGCGATGCTGTAGGAATGGAAAATGTGCAACACCATATCTTTGAAAGTCACAAAATAAAAATGAAGTTGACAAAAATTCATATACAATAATCAAAACACATCTGCCTCTACAAGTTTGCAAATCTATTACATATTTACACTAAGTTGAAACTATGAATATGTCACTTTGGTAAAATATATGTCTTACATTTGCTTCCTATTTTAATTAGTATGACTTTGGTAAAATATATGTGCTACATTGTCTTCTTTTAATTCTTAGACTGTAAAAAAATCAAATGCTAACAATATTCATCATAAAAAAATACATAAAGATTTTCTAAATGAAAAGGTCAATCCAGATATCCGCTGATATAATTTGATATTATCTAATAATACTTCAATTGACTACAAACCACTAACCTCTAGTAAAGCAATGTACAGTACATGAGCAAAAATTTAATGGTATAATAATGGTACATAAATAGTGAGAAATTAGTGCTGGATTTTCATACCAAAACTAGATTTGTTCATAGGTGGAACAAACCCTTGGTCTTAACAATAGGATGATCTTGTGCCAGCTGGAAACCAGTTAAAAACAATCAAAGATCTGTGGCATCTGGCAACTCATGCGTATAATAGGTGGAAGCTGGTCACCGATCAGGCATAGAACCTCATGACGTGCTAGCCTTTCTTTGACCGCCTTGGAGAGTAGTCGCTTATGCTTTCCTCACAAGCTGGTTGCTTTGTTTGCCTGTGATTTCTTTTTTGTTTCAGTGTGTGTGTGTGTGTGTGCTTTGTTGTTATCATGGATCTCTTCAATTCTGCAAGTCCTCGTCAATGCGTGTCTGGGCATTCAGGTTTTCCATGCTCCAGGTTTTTGTCTGCTACCATTGCAGATCCCCATACAACTTGCAGCAGGTGCCGATCTAATTTTTGTACAATTACTAATCCCTGCCCTGAATGTCATTTCTGCCCTAAGTCACAGTGAAGGGAATTTTACAAGAAGGATCATTGTAGAGCTTCTACTTACCCTTCTTGGGAGGGTTTTTCACTTCCTCATTTGGACGTTTCAGCTTCCCTCTCTTCCAGAGGCGGCCCCCCCCTGCTTACAGTTGTACCACTGTCTCCTTCCTCTTCTTCTATCGATTTGTCGTTGGAAGTATCGGGAGTTGCACAGGATGAGATTTTCTTTAATGTAGTCCCTTCTTCCATGGGTTCTATTGTCCTTCCCAATGGGGAGGAGGCTACACCTTCTGTTTCCTTTATTTCAAATTCCAAATCAAACAAGATGGTGGCTGTTTGGGCGTCTGCAGGCCTACGGGGTTCCCCCTCCTTTGATGGCCTTCTGTCACCTTTCCTGGTGGCTCATACTCCCCCGTCGGCCCTATTAGCAGTCCTCCCACCTCCAGGCCTACATTACTTTAGCTCTCGTGTGTTGCCTCCTAGTGGGACGCCTGTGTCAATATCGATGCTTACTGGGTCAACCTTTATCACTCCCCCAGTGTTGCCATTTGAGATACTGTGATGTCTCTCCCAGCATCCTCTCTGCCAATGACGTCAGCTGTGGTGGTGTCTCTTCCCTCCGTTGCTGTGACATCATCTCATTTGCCTATGATGTCATCTCTTCCTCTCACTGAGCCATTGGGGACATTGTTTCAAGCTATGTTCGAGAGGCTGAACTTTACTTTTTGAGTGAGGTATTCTGATCTCTCTGGCAAGAAAAGTTGTAGAAGGAGTATTCTTTCCCTCCCCCTTTTAGCAGATGTCGTAGGGAGAAGGTCTCTCCCCTTCTTCTGCTCCTTTGTCTCCTTTTCTTCCTCATCCTCAAATTAAATGCTAGAGAACGATGGACTTTGTGGCGTCATCTTCTGCGAGTGAGAAGAGCGCATTGCCATCTTCTTGACACGGCCGTGTCTCCCCCTTTCAGATACATGTACATGCAAGCGAGAGGAGTGATTCACCGACTTCTCTACATGGCCATGCCTCTCCCTTTCATGTACATGTACTTGCTGATAGGAAGTGATTCGCCGACTTCTCTACATGGCCATGTCTCTCCCTCACATGTATGTGTTCGTGATGATGGTAGATTTGCAAGTCAGAGGAGTGGTTCGCTGTTTTCTCTACACGGCCGTGTCTCTACCTTATGTATATGTGTTCATGACCACGGTATTGGGAGTGATAAGAGTGCTTCGCCGGCTTCTCTACACAGCCGCGTCTCTCCCTTACACGTACATGTTCGTGACAATGGAGGTGTTGTGAGTGATAAGTGCTTCGCCGGCTTCCCTACCGCCCATGTTTCTCCCTTACATGTAAGTGTTCTCGATCATGGAAGTGTTAGCCCCTTATCTCAATCATGGCTGTCCCCCCGTACGTGTTCCAGTCTGTTGTAAAGAAGATAAGGCTCCGATTAAGAAGCCAAAGTTACCTGCTATGACAGTGTCTCCTACACCTTCTAAGGATTCTTCTCTCTGCAACGTTGCGGTTGACAGCTGAGTGTGAGGCTACTAAGGGCAGCAGATGGTTTCTTGTTCTCCTTCCAAAGACCGGGACCATGTATGTGGTTCATCACAAGAACACATACGTGGTTTGGATTCAGACTATGTACAGGTTTCTTTGCATGGCCGTGTAACAGAACCCTCTGCTTCAGGATCTTCAATGATTAGGGGCTCCACTCCAACCAATGGCTGGGAGGCATGATGCCCGGCTTTCTAGGGAATCCTCTCCAGTGCAGTTAGGAAAGGATGAGGATCCTTCCAAGCTGCCTTCTTCGCATTGTTAGTCTCCTTTGCCAGAGCCAGAGGAGGGAAAGAACCAGGAGTTTCTGTCTTCTTTCTCTGAGGTTGCTTATCTCATTCATGAGTTCAATAATCTTGGGTCTAGAACACACTCAATCTTCTATTACCCCAATGGGTATAGAGGCCCTACTAGGCCCAAGGCAAGATACTAGGGCTTTGTTTGAGCTTCCCTTGTCAGGGCATGCTCAGTCTATCTTACAACATGTTAATGCTTTGGTTTCAGACCGAGATGGCTCTCTATGCTCTAACAGGTCCTCGAAGTTTCTTCCTCCTCCTCTCTTGTGGCATAGGAAGTATTATTCCACTAATGTGATTCAGCTGATGTCCCGTCATCTTAATACAGATGTGATCCGACTTGACCTAGTTTGACCCTGGATCAGGTTAGGTCTGAGGGTCCATTATAGAGGCCCTACTAGGCCCAAGGCAAGATACTAGGTCTTTGTTTGAGCTTCCCTTGTCGGGACATGCTCAGTCTATCTTGCAACGTGTTAATGCTTTGGTTTCAGACTGAAATGGCTCCCTACGCTCCAATAGGTCCTCGAAGTTTCTTCCTCCTCTTCTCATGTGGCATAGGAAGTATTATTCCACTAATGTGATTCAGCTGATGTCCCGTCACCTAAATACAGATGTGATCCATCTTTAACCTGGTTTGACCCTGGATCAGGTTAGGTCTGAAGGTCCAAGGTCCATATTTTCAATGCAAGAGGCCTTGGCTATGGAGGCTACTGCTTCTTCCATCTTCCAGACTGTCTCCTGGCTGGATTTGTGGTCCACTGCGGTAGCCAGGATAGCTTTCGATCAAGCAAAGGGAAGTTTAGTCAGTTCTTTCTCCTTTGTAAGGCTATTGCAGTCTGGTGCTAAGGTCATTTCACATCAAGGCCACCTTAGTGCAACTGTGTGGGCCAACTTTCTCTTAGCCAGGAGGGATACAGCCTTGTCAAAGGTGGTGGGGTCAGTAGATTCAGAGTCCTTGTCAGCTCCTTGAGTCAGCTTCTTTTCCCAAGAACTCAGTTGGAAGACGCAATTGAACGGCAGCGAGCCGATACCAAGGATAGGCTAGTGCATCAGATGGTACCCACATTGGAAGCTCGTTCTCATCCTCCTCCTCTCCTACCGCAAAGGCAGAAGACGGTCTTCTCCTGTCAAGTCTTCCAGGCGTTCAACTTCTGTGAAAGTTCCTCAGTCTTCTTCTCCATCAAAGTCAAGACACCAACAGCGTCCCTTTCAATCCCGTCCCTTCAAAGTTGGGAGGGGCTCTAGAAGAAGGGGCAGAGGGGGTCATTCATAGAGTGGGTGCCTCTCCTTCTCCATTGCCACAGGTAGGGGGATGACTGGTAGGCCATTGAGCCAAATGGCAGTTGCTTGGAGTGGAGAAATGGGTAGCAGATGTTCTTCGGGTACGGTATCTACTACCCTTCGGCTTCTCTCCCCCTCTCTTGGACAGACACTTCTCAATCTGACCTCACGGTTCCCCAAAGTATTTAGCTTTTTGGGAGGAAGTGTTGCAGATGCTAGACAAAGGGACAATGGAGGAAGTGCAGTGTCCTCCGGGGTTTTGCAGTCGGATTTTCCTGGTTCAAAAGGCTACAGGCAACTGGAGATGAGTGATTAATCTTTCCACCCTGAATCATTTTGTAAGGAGGACAAGGTTCAGGATGGAGACGCCCCGGACAGTTTTGGCAGTGATAAGAGACAACTTCTTGCTGTCAATAGACTTGAAGGATCCTTACTTTCAGATTCCTATCAACACTTCATCAAGGAAGTTCCTTCATTTCAGTCTAGGAGAGCAAGTCTTCCAGTTCAAGATCGTTTGCTTTGGATTGACTACAGCCCCTCAGGTGTTTACGAGGGTCTTTGCCCTACTTGCAACATGGGCTTATGCTGAAGGGATTTGGCTGTTGAGATACCTCAACGAATGGCTGGTCTTGGCAAGCTCCTAGGAGAGACTGCTTTAAGACAGAGATTGCCTTCTTCAGCTTTGTTGGGAGCTGGGCATAGTAGTAAACCTGGAGAACTCCAATCTGGTTCCCAGCCAGAGAGCTCTCTACCCGAGTATGGATATAGATACAGCAGCATCAAGGGTTTTTCCGTTGGACTAGAGTTTGGAGAAGTCCCGGTTGGTGGTGCACTTATTCCTGTCACAGTCTGAACAGCCAGCTCACCGGTGTGGCAGGTCCTTCAAGGGATTTTGTCTTCTCTGGAGAAGCTGGTCCCTTACGGTCATCCTCACCTCCGGTCTCTGCAGTGGAGGCTGAAGGACGTCTGGTCTTCAGCGGGGGATACCCCTCTGCAGAGAGTTCCTCTGTCAGAGGAGGTGAGGAAAGACCTTTGTTGGTGGTTGGACAACCAGAATTTCATGGTGGGAGTCCATCTGCATTCACCCTCTCCAGACTGTCTCCTGTTTTCAGATGCTTCCATTGACGGTTGGGATGCTCATATGGAAGATCTCCTTGCCTCGGGCATTTGGAGTGTGGAGGAGAAGCTGCTTCATGTCCACATTTTGTAGTTAAAAGGAAACTTTCCTTGGTCTCCGGGATTTCCATCTGAAGGTAGAGGGCATTTTGATGTTGGGCAATACTACAGTGGTTGCCTATGTGAACAAACGGGGTCTGGTGTCTCGCCAGCGCCATTCGATGTCAGTCGAGTTGCATCAGTAGGCGATCGACAACTCGGTGGAGCTCTCTGCCAGGTACATTCCAGGGAAGAGGAATGTGGTGGCCAACAAGCTGAGTTTCCCTCCGCATCAGGACGTGGCAGACAAGCTTTTTCACGCTTGGGGAAGGCCTATGCTAGACCTCTTCACCACTCACTTCAACAGGAAGCTGGAGGTTTGCTGTTAAATGGTCCCGGATCCTCTTGCTCTAGCAGAGAACGCCTTACAGCATCCTTGGGACAATCTTGAGGTGTATGCCTTTCCTCCATTTTGCCTGATCCGTCAAGTTCTGAACAGAATAATGAGTTATTAAAATCTCAGGATGACCTCGGTGGCACCTCTGTGACCTCAAGCAGAGTGGTTCCCGAACCTTCTGTCTCTTCTGTCAGAGGTTCCAAGAAAAATTCCCCCATGGCGACGGCTTCTCTCCCAACTTCATGTGAAAAGGTTTCACCAGTCTACTAGTAGAGTCCCTGTCTCTTCACGGCTGGAGACTCAAGTATCTCCTCCGAGCAACAGGGTTTTCTCAACAGGCTGCAGGACGGATGTCCAGCTATCTCAGAAAATCTTCATCAACAGTTTACCAAGGGAAATGGACAGTCTACTGTGACTGGTGTCGTCAATGGGGTCTCTCCACTCAAGAGCTTCTGTTCAGCGGATAGCAGATTTCCTGATCTTCCTCAGGGATGAGAAAGGTCTTTCTCTTTCGGCTATCAGAGGCTACAGAGCAGCCTTGAGCTTAGTGTTGCACCTGAAAGGCACGGATATCTCTTCATTCTGGGAAATCTTGATGTTCAGAAGTTTCAGACAGTCCTGTTCTCCATGGAAACTCAAGCCTCCTGCATGGGATTTTTCTCTAGTCCTGAGAAGTTCACTTGAGCTCCATTTGAGCCCCTATGTTGGTCAACAGACATGGATCTGACTCTAAAGACAGTTTCCCTGTTGGCCTTGGCTTCTTCAAAAAGAGTTGGGGGGCTTCATGGCCTAAGTTATGACGTTAAACACACTAGGGGTTGGCAGTCTGTGGCTTTCGAATTTGTTCTGGAATTCGTAGCTAAGACCCAGAATCCCTCAGTGCATGATGACAAATTTGCCTGGTTTTCCATTCCCTCACTGAATGACTTTGTGGACAACGATCCGCAAGAGCTCTTGCTTTGCCCCGCCAGAGAACTGCGATGTTATCTGAAAAGGACTCGTCACCTATGACCTACATGTCATAGACTCTTTGTTAGCACAGGCCAGTCCAGAAGGGAGGTGTTCAAGAACACTATTTCATTCTGGTTACGTGAGACGATTAAAGAGGCTTACTCCTCACTTGATGGTTCTGCCACTGAGTCTGTGCAGGATAGAGCACATGACATCAGAGGTGTAAGTTCCTCTCTGTCATTTAAGAAAAACTTGTCTGTTCATAGAATTTTGAGCACTGGCTCTTGGCTACATCAGTCCACATTCACTTCCTTTTATCTAAAGGACGTTGTCCACAGGTCTTTGGACACTTTTTTTTTTTTTTTCTTGGGTCCGGTGGTGGCTGCCCAACATGTTGTGTAATTCACCCAGTGCCCCCTATGGGACAGTTTGTATCTTACCTAAGATGATTGTGTGGAAGAGAGAATGAGTGAGTTGCCTGACCTCTTTCTTTCTCTTTTTTCCTTTCATCTTCCTACAGGTGAGTCGAAGAATAAACATGTCATATGCTGGAACTGGTCTGATACAGGTGAGTAAGGTGATCATACTGGTGGCAGGTTTTGCATTGTGACACTGCAATAGACAAATCTATTTAGTAGCAAAGGCTCTTCTCTCTAGTAATGGGAGTGAGGAGTGGTGAAAAACATCTGTGGCTTACATGGTTCATTGCTTGAACAGGCAGAAGTTTTTCTTTTGTTCCTGGAATGCAATGAGTCTGGCCATATATCATTGTTTCAACCCAGGCAGCTAATTTTCTAGATATCTGATTGTCTATTTTCTCAAAGACTTGGACCCCCTTCTTTAGAACTCATTCTTCTAGGAAGGGTGGTCAGGTGAGTTAACTCCCAGCCGGTTTAGGATACTTGTACCTTCTTCTAAGGATAAGTCTATCCTATTGTCAAGAACGAGGCTTTGTTCTGCGTATGAACAAATGACAAATTTTTAATAAATTTGTATTTTTCATAAGTAACAAACCTGAGGTCTTAACATTTATTGCCCACCTCTATCCACCCCTCTCCTTTTTCCTGGGTTGGGGGAAAGACTAGAGGGTCACAAGGTTTAATGCCTGGTCATGACCAGCTTCCACCTAGACCTCGTATACACATGAGTTGCCAGATGCCACTGATTCCTTGTTTTACCATCTTTGATTGTTTTTAACCAGTTTATAGCTGGTGCAAGAAGATTATCCTATTGTTAAAACCTTAGGTTTGTTATCTAAGAGAAATACAAATTGATTGAAAATTTGTCATATTGAAATAAATATTGAAAAAATTGTAAGAAACACAAGACCTGTGGCAGTGCATCTCGAGTGAGCTATTTCTCTCCTGTAAATTACAAAAAAGTAGTAGCCTCCTTGATATCTAGGAAAGAATACTGACACATGACCCTGCAACTAAGAAAAATTTGTTCTCTACAGAAAGCTACATGACATGTAGCAACTGTAATGAATATTTCTTAACTTCTTCCAACTGATTACATGACTGTCTAAAAATGAGTACATTGTTATGCACATAACTGTTCAAAAATAGAAAATTATACAATGTAGTGGTGCATCCAATTATAACCTGCAAAATTGTTATTTTTCTAGAGTCCAACTTCAGAAAAAAGCATTAGAGTACTAGAGAGGAATTAGTCGGAAATTTACAATAATTTTTTGGTATTAAAGTGCATTAGCACAAGAATATATCTGGGAAAATGTTTCACAAGTACTAAAGAAATCCTATCTTTTCTGTGTTTCCTAGCTCCATGCTAATTTTTCTCTCAAAAATCTGATCTCCTAAACATCTGTACTTGAACAATACTTTTGTTCAAAGGTAAGGCTGTATGCATATGAATATATATTTATAAATATTTACCCCATCAAAAACTATAGAATAAATAAGATATATTTTCTCACCTGTCCATAAGAATCTTGATCCATTTCAGGTAGGGTTCTTAACGATCTTTGTTCAGCGTCATCCAAAGGCATTTTATCACTACGAACACTCTCTTGTTTAGGCAGTGGTCTTTTCACTGATGGCTTTACTTGCTGCTGTTGCTGTTGTTCCTGCTGTTGTTGTTGCTGAGGCTGTTGTTGTTGCTGTAGTAACTGTTGCTGTTGTTGCTGCTGCTGCTGCTGTGCTGCTGTTGTTGTTGTTGAGCCTGAGGTTTTTGAGTTGCCAGTGGAGCTACAACACCAGCACTCTTTGCAGCAGCTGCTGCTTTTGCAGTGGCAGCTTTGGTCGTTTGCTGAGCAGCAACATTGGCCTGCTGAGCTGCAGCAGCTGCAGTCGCAGAAACTTCTTTGACTGCTGTGTTAAGAGTATCACTCATTTTGGACGTAATACCAGACATGGCACCAAAGAAGCCACCCTTCTTGTTCACTCCATCAAAAAGACCAAACCCACCAGGCGTTGACTTTGTTTGCTGTTTTTGTTGTTGAGCAGACTTTTGCTGGGCTGCTTGTTGTGCTGTTGGTGGCTTGGTCTGTGAAATAATTGGCTGCATTAATGGGCGGCTGGACTGCGTTGTGGTAACTGTAGTGGTGGTTGCAGTCGTAGTTAAAGCAAGACTTGTAGTGGTAAGTGTGGAGGGAAGGGAAATAGGCAGCTGAGGTAGCAGCTTATTAAAAAGACCTCCCTCAGATTTCTGTTGTGTGGTTTGAGTGGGTGCCACATGGTTACCCAAAGGCTTCGTGGTGATGGAAGTTGTAGAGACGAGAGCTGTACTTGAGGCTTTTGTAGTGGTGATAGCAGAAGTAGTGGTGGTAAAGAAAGAGGCTAACGTAGTAGAGGCTGCTGTTATCATTTTTGAACTGTCCAGGCTTTTACTGCCATCTCCCTGGACTTCCGCAGAAGATTCCAAATGTTCATTACTTCTGTATATATAATTATAGTTTTCATTGTAAACAGTAGTTTCATCATAATAACCACAATATTCATCATTCTGATAATAATTATTCCATCCTTCATAACCATAATAACCATAGTAATCAGCGTTTTCACCACTCTTATCATAATTTTCTGCAGTGCTATCATAATTTTCTGCAGTTTTATCATACCCGTAATACTGATTATAAACATACTGCCCATACTGATCATACACATAATTCTCATATTGCTCCCCTGCATAACCATCATCATTTTTATCATTGTAGTATCCCTCATCTTTATTGTACTCTTTTTCTTCTTGGTCATAGTAACCGGTCCTATATTTTTCATCATACCACCCCCCTTGTTCATTATCATAACCCACATCCGTTTGGTCATCTTTTTCCTCTTTCGTGCTGTATTCGCCTTGGCTCTCTGACACAGGCACACTGCTGCAAATAAAAGGAGAATGGTGAGTACCCAAAAGTAATTAATAACAGAAAAATCTTGGAAATAAAGAGTAACAACAACGTTAAAGAAAGCCAAAGTAAATCAATCAGTAATCCTGCTCAAATTTTTGTCAGACAAATACTGGAAAATATTTCAACATTATAATATTTAAAAATAAATTCTACTTATTAGGGATTCCTGCTGCAAGAAAATCATATTAAACCTGTAATTAAGTATGATGCATTTTTAAAAGCACTATATCAGATTTCACTAAGCAGAAAGATTAACAAAGGTCAGGAAGCTACATCCTATTTTACTGAAACATGTTACAAACAATTCTACACACAGACAGACATGATAGAATATTTTAATTGCTTTAATACAGGCTGGTTTTCTTTATAGCTTTATACAATACCCTTCAACAGAATATCAATATATATTGCACTGGTGTAGATTCCACAGGAAGCATTTAATATTCCCAGGTAAGAACAAATTTACCTATACTCTCTTAAGACAATGGATACTGAATGATACTACAACGTAAATAGAGAAGAATAAATGGAAATAATTATGGAAATTTTAAAAATGATCATTATTACCTGCTTCAATGGAATTTGATAAAGTTTCAGTATTTTGGAAAATTCAGATTAGTGACAAGTTTTTTATACCTACCTGATGGTGATTGTGCATAACCTCAGAGCAGCTGACTAAAACTTACTTATCTCGTCCCACATAACACTAACAAATGCTCATGAATAAGATCAAGGCTCCAATCTCCTCAAAGCTGTGAAGTGCTATGGTTTAATCAGAAAGGGTTGAATATCTCAGATACCTTAAGAAAATATATCCTTATGCATTTATTTGATTTTATAATTTTCTAAATGTTAGGATAAAAATTTTCATGAAATAGTATTCTTTTATGAAATCATAGTTAGCTTTTAGTAACCACAAAATTATATACAGAATCCTACACTTCACTGCAATTTTAGTCAGAGCAACCCTTTACTTTCTAACAAGCAAATGTTAGTGATAAGGGTAATGCATCATTGCTAAATCACAAGCTCTTCCTCCATCAGCATGTGTGCTACTAAAAAACAATATGGTTGCAGATTCAGTTCAAAAATTGGGAGTGGGAAAACTTCAGTGCATATATAAGGAACTCGTTTGGATATTCAACCAAATTTTTAATTATAATAAGGACCATAAAACAGAATATTGATTTCTTGTGTATCAAACTACAAATTCATATAAACAAATTTAAAAGCTAAGCAGCAATTTAAGTTTACAAGAATACTGTAGGGTTTATACGAGAAGCTTCTTCATTAAACTATGCTACTGCAATTATTTGGCTACAAACTACAGAAGGCTGAGTGTGTGCTGCTGGAAGAGTGGTGAT